>NW_010553524.1:0-35661 GCF_000687285.1 Phaethon lepturus | reverse complement strand
CCCCCTCACCCTTTTTTTGTAGAATTAATTTTGTGCTGGCATTGCTACCTAAACTAGTGATGACTCAGATGAATGCGAAACCGTGGAGGAAGGAATCGGCAGCTGCAGCTGGGAAGAACAGAAGGGAGCTGCTCCCTTTTCCTGAAAAGGCCATCTTTTAAATTAAAGATTACATTAATGAGTTTATATGAGTAATTCTAACATTTTAGTTTTGTTGTCATTCCAGAAATACTCGGTTTCTGAAAATAGGATACTCTGTATGTATGTATCTACATAGAGATAGCCATATCCTTGTCTTTGTCCACGCATATTCTTAGGAATTCAGTAAGATATTGTAGATTCAAGCTGCTGTTTAAAGAGCTGGGTATTTTTATTTTACAAACAGTTCATTTGTAATGTTTTGGGTTGTTTTGATTGTTCAGTTGGTTTGTTTTAAGAACCAAAATGTCATATTTGGTCAAAAAGCTTTCCTGGATTACTTCTTATATTAAGTGAAATGGGACAGAAAACAACAGGGACAAAACCAAAATATTATATGCAATTGTGAGTACAGGTTGTTACAGCATAAAACACAATTAATATACATTATAAATCTAAGCACATCATTAAGCATATTACCATTTCTTTATTAGAAATTCCAGTTAAACCCTGAAGTCGAAGCATGTTAAGGAAGCTAAACATATTCCTGATACTTAGATAGCATATGACTGAGTCAGAAGATTTTTCAAGACTTGTGGGCAGGCTTTATCAGAAATGATGCAGCACTGCTATTTGATGTAGAAAAAGGAACACAAAACAGATTCAACAAATGGGTTTATATGTAACAAGTTACTAATAATGCATTCTGGTGGGTGAGAGTTTTTTAAATTTCGGAAAAACGCCATTGATGGCCATCTATCTAGTAGTGATAGTTTAAACTGAGACTTGGTGAGTGAAGCTGCTGTTGGCTTGGTTGAGTTTGAACTTGGTTTGAACCAGAAGGCATTTTGACCAGCAAAAAAATGAGCAATTCCTATGAAGTCGAAGAGCTTGGACACCTACAGTTGTTCAAACATCAGCAACTGTAACTGAGATCAAGCCTTGTCTGAATCTTTGTACAGACAAAACCAATGTTTCTGCCTTTATATCTTATTCTCAAGGGGGAGACAGAAAACCAAAGGGATCAGTGCAAGGAGGAGGACTCTCTGTGCTGAAATAAACGAGTGACATTTGCAAGGCAAGCAATCCAGGCCTCCAAGCAGGCAAGCTCTGGGCTCCGTATATACAGAAACTTTTAACAATACTCAAAATCCTGTCCTCCGAGCAAAATTGTTGCTCCCAAAACAGGGAAGCATCACGTGTTACAAGCACTGAGGCAGGCTGCCTTGCTAGCCTGGGCCAGCCTCTCTGGGCTGAAGCTGTGAGGCAGCTGCCTCCTGGCCCCAAGTCATCCTGTCTCTTGTAAAAGGGTCCTGTGATGGTCCTGCTCCGTGTCAGTCCCAGCAAGTGCAACTGGGCTCATAAGCTGCCATTTTATTCCATTAAGAGCAGTGATGTGGTAATTGGTGACCAGAAATGACCTTCAAACAAAAGTATAATTTTTATAGAGCAAAAAGCAACAGAGAGAAAAGGATCTTAAAAGCCATAAGCCAGTGAACATGTGAATGAAGTCCTATGCTGTGTAATTTCCTGGGCTAAGTAAGGCCTAATTTCTCTAGACGGCTATGGTGGAGTCCCTTTGGGCCAGTCCACCTTTCTCATTTCTGAACAGTGACCCTGCCCTCATCATTGAGAAGGCCCTTTCTAATTCTTCAGTGTTTATTTTTAATTTCCAAGCAGAATATCCATGTTACTTCATCCTGCATCCTAGCATTTGTCCAAGTTGTTGCTTGCTGCTTTGCTGGGCTGTTATTACATGGAGCACTGCTGGAGAACTTTCTGTCACTGCTCTGGCCATTAGCTTACTTGGCTGATCATACATAGCTGGTTCTGTGTCCCTTTCACCAGACAACAAATGACTTTGCAACTGGTTTTGATTTTATATGTGATAGGCCTTCATTCTGTATCATATCAGGCAATGAGAATGGATTGGATAAGTGTGTTATTTCCCAGGAGAAATACTTGTGGCTTAGGTGTCTGTGAGTACATTCACAGTGTATGTGTCCTCTGACAAAAAAAACCAGCCTATTTTCCTTCTTCAGCCTTTGGAAGACAGGGCAGGGGGATTGTTAGTTTTTAAAAGCTGTATCCACGGGACAGCAGTCAATCCCCATTTTTACTCTCTACAAAAGCTTTTCGTTCACTTTAGGTTATGTCATTTGAGAAAAAATAGGTCTTAAGCTGTGCTGGTATATCTGGTGGTTTATACTTTAATTCTCTTCTAAATCAACAGCTGAACTGAAAATAGGTACACTTTACTGATACAAGACTAATTTGTGCATCTTCAGCTGTTCCTAGTTTTAGTTGCTTACAGGAGGGAAGCCTGAGGTCTTGAGTCTGTGGAGAATCATGCATCTCCCAGGTCTGTATCTGGTTTTATGGTGTCTCTTTTCTATGCATTTAAATGTCCTAACTCTGCCACGAACTATCCCCCTCTCTCTGTAAGTTTCTCATGGTTGTTGTTAGCCTCAGGGGCTTCATTCTCTGGAAACACAGAGGGTGATTAATCAAGCTAATTTGTGTTAACGTTAAAAAAAAAACCCAAACAGTCTGCCTTGAATTTTGTGTAGTCTTGACTTTCTCTTTTCTTGTTAACATTTTTTTGGAATTTCTTATCTCAGAAATATCTTGCCTGTCTACATAACAGACATTTATGCACCTGATTACTCTGAAGAATATTCCTCTTGTCTAAAGAACAAAGCCAGCCGTAAGAAATCCCACATGGTATATGAACTGCAGAAACTTCACAGGTGACTAATCACGAACATAATCTTATGCTTTCCTTGCATTCTTAAAATAACTATTCACATGACATAGTGGTCATGTCTAAGTTGGTCTGGGAGGTGCAGAAATACTGTGTGGCTGTAAAGAAAAAAGCTGTTTCACTAATTTGTCCTTAAGATCCATTGAATTGAAGAGGCATGTGTTTAAGAAAGCGAGATAGATTCTGTAGGATTGGCCTCAAAATGATTCACATCTGTTCAGCTGAACAGACATAGGAGAGTCTCCTAAGTTTTGTGTTGGGTTGTTTTTTTCCCCGTGTCACTCTCCATGAGCACATTTCGCTCACGAGCAGAACGTTTACCGAGCCTGCATGGTCCTATAGACCATGTTATAGACCATGTTATATACCTGTATCTTGGAAAAGGCGGTTGTTTGTCTGTCATCACTCTCCTGTGCGAGTTTTTCGCTGGGGTGTAGAAGCACACTCTGAGTACGCTTCAAGCTCACGGTGTCGTCTCCTGACGGGCAGTGATCGTGTGGTGGTGCCTGCCGGGTACGTTGCTGCACAGCCTGCCAAGTCTTCACGCAGTGCTTCTGCAGCCTCATAGCCGCACCAGGATTATCATTGTGTTCTCTGACATTGAAAAGGTGGTGCAGAAGCTTTGTTGGCATCTCCCTGCTGCGTAAGGTGGTGATCGGCTTCTGGAATTAGTACAGTACTTCTTTGTGGATACAGACATCAGTAGTGTATTTTTTTAACTTTTAGAATAATGAACAAGCAGATTTATCGGGTTAAATTTGTCAGCATAGTGAACAATGCAAGAAGAAATGCAAGAGCTCTACCACAGAACATTTTCTTAGACTGTGCCTGTCTAATTAGATACACATTTATTGCGTTACCCAAAATTGCTGGAACTTTTTTTCTGGAGGAGGTCTTAGACTTGCTAGGGTATCAATACTTTCTTTGTCCTTCGATCAATGAAATTCTTATCTGCTCATCTGTTTATGCCTTTAATTCTACATGTGTTTTATAAGACAAAACGAGACTCTCCATTGTTCATGTTCCCATCTGGCTGAGGCAGGCAAGTCTGGCCCCAGCTCATCCCTGTGCACGCCCTGTACAGAGCACAGTGTCTGCTCTGTGTTCTCACCCCTGGTCCTTATATCTTTTCTAATTCTATGTTACAGTACTTTCAGGGTCTAATTAAGGTCTAAATAAGCAGTCTTTCTGATGGGATTGCCCCTCATGTTGATGACAGTCTGCTTGCTGCTACTACATTTTTGGGAAGTGGTGTGATATTTCTGGGGATTGCAGAGGACAGTAGTAAAAAATCTTCCCTGAGGATTCACCATGTTCCTACTCAAGGTTTTTAAGTTATTTCACATAACAATTTCATCCGCCATCTTCCAAAACTACATTTACCAAAAGCTGAGTTATTCCCACACATAGATAGTTTTTCAGTTTTTCCTGGCAAGTCTACTTCACTGCATCTCCACAGCTATTTGTAGCTATAACATGAGAGTCGAAGACTGCACAAATGGATGTTGACCCTTGCTCAGGTGAATCTACTGGTACATCACAGTTCGTTTAACCAGAGCTTGAGCAATTGCTCAGTAGCCTTCCTTCCCCTGTGCCTCTTCTCCCAATTCTGCTCGCTTGCTCTCCCAACGGGATTTCTTTCGGAAGCTGCTGGTGCAAGAACTGCTGGTCACATGCATCTGGTATAGGTACTGCCTGGATTAAAAAAAGCCTTTGTGGTTAAATACCGCAATATACTTGTTCCCCATAGCATAATATGTGCAAGAGGCATTTGCAGAACTCAAGTTACTGGCAAGTAATATTTTTCTGCCAGCAAGAGCTTTCTAACTAACGTTTTATTATACTTTGTGATGGGCACCTTGTGTGGCCCCTGTTTGATTTATCTATTTGATCAAGCTAGGTTATGGAGTTGGCTTTAAATTACGCTTAGGTTTGCACATGCACACATGTGCATGGATGCATGTATATAAACTGTGATAAGAGAAAACTGAGTTTGTACAGTCAAGGAGGAAAAAACTTAGAAAATACTGAACCTGAAGTTGCACATACAGCTGCAAGTCTAACAGCTTTTTATTCCTCTCACTTTAATTTGTACTTACTTGATTTTTTAATCACCTGCTACCCACCCAACATAACGTGTCGTGCTTTCAGCTACAGATGGCTGCATCTTACATAGTACCCAGAAAATAAATGTTGGTGTGAATATGGTGATATGTCACTGAAAGGAGTCTAAATAAAGAAATAATACACAGAATTTATTGTTTCCCACACCTCAGCTGTGTTTCTTGCATCATAGTTACTATGTGATGTACCTCTGATTTTAGCCTTTGGAGCTTTCTCTTTCAAACAGTCCTAATAAAAATGGAGCCTGGAATTTTTTTACTCCTGGTATTAAAAGCAAACAGCTCAGGGAGCAGACAACTTTTATTTGAGCCATAAAGGAATAATATAGATGGTAGAGATTTCAGGCTGTATTTTTTTTATCATAGGTTTCAGGTTTTTGGGGGTACTGAGCTGTTGGAGGTGGGGGCAGCTTCCAGTGATACTAGGCAGTCTGTGAGACCACCAGACCATTGCATAAATGCAGCAGCTAGACTGAGTGGAAACATAAATATGTTGTAGTGAAAAGACTTCAATTTTTATATAGTTCTGATTTTTCTCCCATATGAAGTGTAATGTTATGAGGAGGAAAAGTCTTTGGCCAGAACTGAGAGGAATAAAATCATTGTGTAGAGGACTTCTAATGTTAGTATAGGTGGGTACAACAGAAGTAAATTTCTCAGAAGTTAAGAAAACGTAACTATGGTAAAGCCAGTGTCCCTGGACTTGTGGTACCTTGGCCTGGAAAGAATATCTGGAAGAGAAGATACTTACTCGTCCTTTGTGCTCCCTCCGTCAGCCAGGATCTGTACCCCCGGACAGGCAGCGGAAGCCTGAGCGTGCCACGTATGCCACCAGTGCCCCGTGAAACAACGTGCTTTTAGTATTGAAAGAAGGACAGGGGAGAGTCTACAGCTTAAATCATGGTATTGAAAGATATTACTGGGTGATGCAGCTAAACCACAAATGTGTGTTTGGAAGGATTTCTCCTGTGGAGTATTTGCCTTATCACTGCATTGGAACTAGTCACCTGCCTGCGTTATAATGTGTCTGGCATGTCTGAGGTGTAACCAACCCACAAAAGCAAACAAATTCAGAATTAACAAGCTGATACTTCTGGATCTGCTCTCCCCCATGAGTGTTGATGTGAGCTGTGTCAGCAGATTGTAAGAGGAAGGACTTGTCCTTAAGGAACCCCTTTGTGTCTTCCTGCTGCAGCTGGTCTGACCCACTTTCAGGAGGCCTCGGAAAACATTTACATTCTTTGGCAAGGCATGCTAAAATTAGGGTGTAAAAATGACAGATTCAATATTGGAGTCTTAAATAATATTTAAGTAGTCTTGTGTAATCTGAGGAGAAGCCAACATTACTGTCATTTGATTAATGCAGTTGTATGTGTGATATTCCAGTTTTGCAATCACTTGCTCAATAAATACAATCATAACTATAGTTATGTTTAGTAAAAATAGTAAGATTTTTTTTTAAGATTTTAAAATAGTAAGATACTATTTTAAAAGTAAAGCTTTTTTTTTTTTTGAGCATTTCTGAGTACTTTCCCAATACCTATGCTAATAAATTTAAACAGTTTATCTTTTACAGATAAAATCCTTTGTCCTCTTCCATAAAAATCACTTTAATCTGCTTTCTGTTTACTTTAGAAGGGTTTTGCCTTGAATGCTGTTTTCTCATTTGTATCACTGTAAATTCAGAGGTGTTTCACTGAAACATGGGACGTGTCCTTTGTAACAGAATATAGCTTATCCTTTGATAACAGAAGTGGCTCCAAACCAACCATTTCTGTCAGCTTTTAAAATGCAGCTGTTCATCATTCTCAGTTCAGTACTGAGAACTAGGTCACAGTAAAGTTACAAATTAAATACTCTCACAAATAATAATTTAAAGGTGCTGGTAAGTTCAGGTTACTTTTTGGATCAACACATCTCTTTCTGCTGCTGTGTATTTCTAAAAAATTATTTAATTTGAAGTCACCCACTCATCTCCTGTTATGTCCAGACCATGTTAGACATCTATTACCAGTTTCACTGCTCTCTAGTACCTTAACTGTCATGTATTTAGATGATCTGCCACTCCCTTCCCTCCAAAAAAGAAGTGATAAGTTTGAAGTATAAAATAACCTTGTGCTCATTCTTCCTCCAAGCCAATAGTGTTCTTTTATTCAAATATCTGAATATTTATTCAATACTTGTAATTCTCATAAAATTGTATCTAATTAAGATATAGCTGACTATAAGTTGGTAGAACTGATGGGATACTAGATTACCTAGTACTAGATTTTAAAAATTGAAATATTAGTAAGTGTATCATCTGCTGCACAAGAATAGCTAAGGAAGATTAACCATAACAAAAACGCATAGAAATGCTTTTTTGAACTTGAATCATAAGTCAGATATTGTTAATACAGTATAAATGTTTCTGTTTAATTTTGCTTTTATAGTAAAGGGAAAAGTGTTTTGGTTTTACAGTATATATATGTTGTGAGAATAACTACAGCTTAAAAATAAATGAGCATAAGTAAGAATTTCAGCCTATTTATCACTTCTTTGCTTTATGAGCAATGACATTGGAACTCCACCAATTTTGTCAGATATTCTTATTTTTGTGCGCATGGTGACTTTGATTTTAGTAAACAAATATTCTAACCAGTATTTTACTTTTGTGTTTCACTTAATATATTGGCATTTTAAATAAATTGAATTAAAAAATAAATAGTAAATGTAGGTTCTGACCTGCAAATGATTTAGCAGTGTCAGTGTTTTGCCTGTTGGTAAACCATGCCGCCTTGTATTATTTGTGCAGGACCTTGCACAATGCAACATGAGTCCTTGGTGGGAACCAGTGATACCTGTGTCATGAAAAATCAACATTTGCCCAAAAGCTTGAGACTAGTTCCAGAGAGGTTTCTATTTACAATATAATGGATTTTTATCTTGGGATTGTTTAGGGCATAGTGACTCCCAGTTGGCTAAAATATCACCCATGCTCATTTACTCCCTCACTCCCTGGCTCGCAGCAGCTTTCAAACAGCTTTCTTCTCTCTGAAGAATTTGAAGATGCCATCGAAGCATGGAGGGACTTTGCACTAATGCAGCTGATGGTAGTTTTCAGAAAGCATCCTCCATAGCAGGGGTTTTGGGTTCCTGAGGTGAGGACAGTTCTTTGGGATCCAGCCTATAGGTAGCTGGGACCAACCAGCAGAGAAGGAGAAGGAGAAGGCGGCAGTTGCAGGGATAAACTGCTAGCACAGTCCAAGTCAGGACTGGGCTGTAAACCCTCGTTCTGCTTTCGGAACTTGAGGGGCTCCTGTGCCTTCGCAGCCTGGGAAGAGAGGGCAGTTGGCTCTTCTGCGGCTTTGGGATCTAGTAGCTACTGTAACTGTCAGCCACTCCTTTTCCATGGACCAGTTTTAGCTTGAATCATCAGCCAGGCCATTGCCCCAGCCTGTTCCTTGTAGGCTACTCTCCTGGTTTCAGCGGGGATAGAGTTAATTTTTTTCATAGAAGCCAGTATGAGGCTGGTGTGTTGGATTTGGGATGAGAAAATGTTGATGACGTGCTGATGTTTTGAGTTGTTGCTGAGCAGCCAAGGACTGTCCAGCTTCTCACACTGGCCTGCCAGCGAGCAGGCTGGGGGTGCACGGGGAGCAGGGAGGGGACACAGCCAGGACAGCTGACCCAGACTGGCCAAAGGGGTATTCCATACCATATGACATCATGCTCAGCATATAAAGCTGGGACGAAGAAGAAGGAAGGGCCAGGGGGACTTTCAGAGTGATGGCATTTGTCTTCCCAAGTAACCATTACGCGTGATGCAGCCCTGCTTCCCTGGAGATGGCTGAACCCCTGCCTGCCCATGGGCAGTGGTGAATGGATTCCTTGTTTTGCTTTGCTTGTGCGCGGCTTTTGCTTTGCCGATTAAACTGTCTTTATCTCAACTCATGAGTTTTCTCACTTTTACTCTTCTGATTCTCTCCCCCGTCGCACTGTGATGGAGTGAGCGAGTGGCTGCGTGGTGCTTAGTTGCTGGCCGGGGTTAAACCATGACAGCTGCCACCCGTGATCTTTTGGCATGGTGGCCTTTGGCATAGTGGTGGCCCTTCCACCACCCTGTCCCCTGCCCCATTAGGTAGTCAAGTTGATGAGTTCCAGCATGATCCAACCACCATCCTCTCTTTTACCTTCATCCTTCTCACCCCACCGTCCTACCTCAACTTACTGCTCCCAAGTAAGATCTGTTCTGTCCTGGGTATGTATTAGCCTGTTGCTATCAAAACAACCCAGCTGCCCTCTCCCCAACCTGCTGTTCCCCAGTGGCTCTGCTGAGCTGTTGGTAGCTACCTGTTGCGCCGCGCTTCAGGAAGGAAGAGGCAGGTCAGTACAATCAGGATATATTTGCCATGAGCATAGGGCGAGCTGAACTGTCTTAACAGGTTTGTGACTCTCTCTGTACTGCTGACTTGCTGAATCATTTGTATGAGATGCCTTTTATCAGTGTCAGCCTGTGGCTTCTGTAGTTGCCCGCAGCATTAGCCATTCCTCTGTTTACTGGCAAGACATGAACCACTGTGTTTTCTCATGTAAAGCTGGGATGCAAAAAGGTAGATGAACCGCCTTCTTAGTATTTTCCTGGGACTATTTTTCGCTACTGGTATCCAATTTAAAGGTCAAAGACAGCTTCCCGGAGATGGATGTTAAGGGTCTGCAGTAAGAAAACGTGACTCTCAAGCCACTTCTATGCAAGGGGAGGAAAAGGTGCATGTGCAGAAAGAGGTCCCGCTACACCTGAATTAGCAGAGCATGATCTGGGCCTCATTTTTTTAAAATTATATGCAGTCTCTTGGGATGGCAGGAGGTGGTGAGGGAGGTGCATAGGAAAGCTTTTTGTAGCTAAAACATCTCCTGGCATAGGGGATTGTCATTTCCATGCATGGGGGTGTATAGAGGAGTGCAGAAATGAAGCTTATAGACATCGTAGGGCAGGCGATGAGAATAGAGGTGCTGCAGTTGTTTCTGAAAATGTGGTTAACAACACCAGAAAGTTGTAATAAATCTGGAGGAAACTGTGGTTTAGTTTTAGGTGACATAACTCTTCCATTGAATCTGTGCTTTCTACCAGAGTACATTTTCAATACTTGAAAAATAGAGCAAACTGTGTGGGTTGTACATTACGCCTTCCTGTGCTCTTGCGCTTCCACCTGTGTTTATGGGACGATCTACATTGAAATTGGCTGATTTTTAAATTTGTTAGGGGAGACCAGTGTTCCAGTATATTCAGCGTATTTCTCAAAATGAGTGAATCGTAGTGCTACTGTGTCCTGTGCTCACCATTAAACTCATGGCAGAGATGCCAACCAGGAGAGAGCTCAACCACATTCATCATGCAGGTTTCAGTGCATTTATATCCCTTGTAGAAGAAATGAGAGAACTGGACTCAGCGGCATTCTTGGATTTTCTGGTGGCCCACACTTTTTTTCTCCCCCCCCCCCCCCCGCCAGAGAGAGGCAGGGGAGGTGGGTCTAGGACTCTGTGTGACACCCTTTTCCTGGTAATAGAAGAAGAGCTACAAGAATGGCTTGTTTTGACCTCTGCCTGGGAGGTTTGGGTTTTTTAACCAAAAGGAGGCTTTTCAAGCCTATTTTTCAAATACTCCACCTAGGTGGACACTACAGAAGTATGAAGCTCAACATTGTAATGAATTTTTCAGTGGAAGAGGTACACCGTGCCCACAGCCTAGCCATGCTGGTTTTCTCACCAGTTGGAAAGTTTTGCGCTTGACACTTCACTAAAATGAATTGAAAGTCAGGGTGCCTCAGAGAGCCTGTTCATTTGCACCTCAGGCCCTTGTCTTGTGAAAAAAGAAAAAATGAAAAAAACCCCAGTGCCTTCTCCCAATGAAAATAGAAAGAGGATAATCCTCCCTATTTAATGATTGCATAAAATATCATGTCCATTTGTTTCCAGTTTATGTAGAAAGAGCCTTTGGGTTTCTGCAAAATTGCCTTAGAGCAGAGCAGAGTTGTTTGTAACAGAGAACGGGGCAGTTTCAGCTGCGTGAAGTGGCTGTGCTCTCCCGAGAGTGGAATAGCTCAGTGGTGAGTGAAGGAAGGGGCTCCATCCTGGGGGGGATCCATGGGGCTCCCAAAAGCGGCGTGGTCAGCCAGTAGCGAAGGAGCGCTTGTGAGTAGGGCGCTTGGAAGCTTTTGACCTTTGGGAGACCACCAAGAGAAGATGATGCTTCTTGGTGGGTGGGCTTCAGAAGGTATTACAAACTGTCTGGGATTAACGGCATGGTTTCAGGAGATCAGTGAGGCGGTGTAAGCGGCAAGTTGGCAAAGTGCTGCACAGGACAGCCTTACCTGCCGTGGCTGCACACACGCGTAGCTTCTTTTGAGGAAGGTGGTGGTTTTTCGATTCTGCGTAGAACTGCTTTGGGGAGCAGAAACGGCCGAAAACCTGACATTACCAAGAAGCGGTAAACGGTTTTCTTCCTGAGTCAATGTGAGACTGAGGTGGGGGAAGAGGAACCATCCCTTTGAATTGACTAAATTAAGTCCTAAAAACTGTATCATGTGCCTAGCATGACTGATGAGAAAATACTTAAACTTAGAAATGGGAGAAGAGGCCAGCTTAATTTTCACACCTGGTATTAAAGCACAGAAGAAGGAAAAAATTGTGTAAATGAGAATTGCACATGCAGTAGCACAAATGGTCTACACAAAGGAAGGGCAAAAACTAGTAGCAGAAGATTAATTGTGTAGGTGCTACGCTAACAAAAAAATATAGTTACTATAGCAAGAAAAGAGGGTGAGGTCAGGGAGGAAAAACAAATTAGATGTTTATTATCCAGGCTCTTTTCAGTAATATACGAAACTAGAGCAGCTGGTGCTGAATATGTAACCAGATATAGAGGCAGCAGAAACACAGTGAAATTGCATTCGTGGCCTGAACACAAATACTGAAAATTATGCAGAAAATTAGTAAGGCGTCGTGAATGAAGTGGCACCAGGTAAAGAAACAAAAACAGTAGCATGGACACAGTAAGAGTCTGTTTGATCAAAATCACTTTGAGAAGGAATTATGAAAAACCTGGTTTAGACCTCTAGCTTAGGATTTATATACAGGCAGCGTGTTAACAATATTACGAGAGAGGAATACTAGTAGGAATAGTAACATTATAGATAGGCTATGTAGCACGCCAGATTTATATTTAAGCACAAATGATATTATAATGATGTGATATTTCTGTACATGACAGTCAATAGTTTTCTTACCGCAAGAGTAATTCAGAATAGAGTTGTGTTATTTTGGAGTTGGAAGGAATTGCTGACCTTATACAAAAACCTGATTGTTTAAAAAATGAAGACAAAACATGAACTAGGTTAATTTGATGTAAGTTAAATGGGATAATAAAGTGTCAATAACGTTTTTTTTAAGGCGAACATTCGTTAAATTAGGAAAACTCTTCAGTGAACATAGGTGAGCTGAAGTACTGGAGGCTTAAACGGGAAAAACGTTCAACTTGATCAAGTAAAGGAATAAGAGCGTTGTGGGAAATTACATAATCCTTCTACTAGAGAACCTTCTCCTGGGAGGGATATGGGATATTGGTAGAGAAAAGGTAATGCGAAAGGAAGGAGGACTAGATTATCAAAGGAGGTCACTTCTTGGAAGTTGTGGTGGGAAAAGAACTGAAAGTATTAAGCTGAGTTAGAATTTGCTTAAAGTTCTTCAGAGTTAAAGAGGTTAGTAAAAGTTTCTTGAGACATAAATAAATTGGGAATGAAGAAATTCTTTTGTTGTATAGGGAGGGTGGTTTTGCATTAGAGAGATCCTTTTGTTCACAAGCTAAATAAATACCTTTGCACACTTCTTGGTAAGAAGAGTAACAGTGTGGGGACAGCGACAGGATGATGAATGGAAACAAGGTTATGAACATGACTACAGTCAAGGTGGAAATTCAAGACAGAGATAAATTCCAAGTAAATAAGGATGTGAAATTGCAGTGTACCAGCTGCATTGTGGTAACTGCCTAACTACCAATTCTTTCCCTACTTGTAAAGTTACTTGCAGTAGCTCACCCTGTCTAATAAATGTTGTGTACATGTAATGTACATGACTTTTCATTGCCTAAGAGCTGAAGTGCAAATCTTTGAGAAATAAAGTGGTTTATAGCTTTATTTTTAAAGTAAAGTTATATTATGTTGAGCTTTAAAAAAAAATGAACAGATTTAGCTCGCTGGAAAAACAAAAATCTATCCCTGTTTCCTCTTCCTCTTATCCCCCCGCCCCCCCCCGCTTTTTAAACTGAGTTTGTTTCCTGTCAGATTAGTGAGTTAAATTGGCTTATGGGGAGGACTGAGAAGTGCCAGATTTGGTGCAAGATAAGCCTCTAGGAGCAAGAAAAAGCCCTTGGGGTCAGCGGGAGCAATGGCGAGTTGTCTTATGGGTGCCTGGCCTTCAAATTCTGTGTTAGTGCAGCAGAGTACGCGTTGCTCTCGGAGGGGCTGTTGTTCAGCGTAGTGGGGTTTTTGTTTGTTTTAGCATTCTGCCTGCAAAAACACAGGATCTTCACAAACCTCCTAAAATGAACTTTTGGTGGACAGCAGAAGTCCTTGCGGCAGGACTTGTATCATGCAGCTGATACTACTTTGCAGCGCTTCCTCCAACATTTGCAGTGTACAACGGTTAAATTCTGGTTTTGACCTAAGGCAGGTAAGAGCACTAGTGCAGATCCAGCGTGAGTTGTTTTACTTTTCTGTCCACTTAATCTGTACTCTTGCTTTACTCAAAGGTTGCTGGCTTTTGATGGAACTGTATGAGATGGTTTTGGAGAGAATTTCTTACGATCTTCAGTGCAGCTGGGCTTCAGGATATGTTTTCCTTCATGTTTGGATTTAATTGTAGATAATTTTGGAGGGAAAACCGTTTTCTTACTTTGGGAAACCCAGCATACTGGTGGCATCTGGTCATTGTACCAAGTCAATCACCAGATAAAAAGGGGCAGAAATGAGAGATACAGAAAATAAACGATCCTAAGCAGAATGTCACTGACTGACTTTTTTCTCCTCCGCTAAAGAACTTAATGTCTGTGACAGCAGTTGTTCATAGCCCTGACTAGAAATTGCAAAGTTGTTGTGAAGAGGCACTTACTGGGACCCTGTGCTCCCTTCCCTCCCCAAATGTTAATAAAAGTAATGCACATGTATCAGAGGCGATCAGGCCCCCGTAATGAGACTTAATTCCAAACTTCCTTTCTTTTGTAGAGCCCAGTGAGAGCTCTAAGCCCTCCCTGACACTGCCCAGGAAATGGTACTTTTCTCTGGGACCATCTTGCTAATACAGTTTATATTTGCTATGTTTTGATTTTTGTATCATAGCAGGAAATGCTTTCAAAGAACTTGTGATCACAGATTTTTCCACACTCATTTTTTTGTTGTTACTAATACTCTTAGGAAATTGCTAGCATTTTGGCCATTGCTTGTGACAGAGATGTGCGATACTGTATGTTGTAGGGTAAAATACCAAGAGATAATAGGATACCTATAAAAAGAAAAATAGAAATGACACTGTCAAGTTAAAAAAAAAGAAAAAAGCTCTAGTCTGAAATCACTGTATTGACTGCTAGTAAAAATAACAGCAAAGTCTCTGACAGCTGAAAGAGAGAGAAAGGAGGAAAAGCATGTTGCTTTTAAGTTTTTCCCTTTGTTCATTGGCGGTGTGCCCATACACCCCATTCAGGGCTCTAGAAATGGTTCACTGACTTGAAACACTGGCTGCTTTTAATTGTGTGGGTTTTATTTCTTTAAGTAAGGTGAGGAAAATACTGAGCTAGGTCTCTCAACATTAAATTATCAACTTTACAGACATTTTTTGTCCAACTCTTCAGACAAGTTAAGAGGGATTCAGGTTTTAGATTTGTTTTGCTGGTTTCCAAATGCCGTTTTTTCACTATGGCTTTGAATTGTTGTTGCACCCTCAAAGAATCTCACCACGAGCTGGCTAACAGCATAGTAGTATACATTTACACAATAAGTCAAACAGCACAAAATCTATCTCATAACACTGAAAAGCTGTTGAGGTCTATTCAAGGAGAGTACTGTGCAAGTCATTTGGAGTGTGTTTTTCAGTATTTTCTGTTGTTGAAAGTGCTTGGAAAAAAACAAACATGCAAAAAAAGTACACTTGCATTATATGTGATTTATGAAAGCATAATTGTCCCATTACTTTGGCTTATAAATATATTTTAAAATCCCTCTTGTAAACATAGTGCTTTGTTTGGAAATAAAAGTTCTGTTGCTGAAAGTGAAATGAGAGAAATAAAAACATTTTAGAGTATTAGTAATGCCCTGTTTTAGGTTGCATTTTAAATAAGTAATTCTTTCAAAGAAAAGTAGAAGACTTTGTTATGTGCATATCAGATGTCACCCTTTTGGTATTTGTTTTATAACAGTGAAACTCAGAAAGGAAAATGCATAAGTCTTGCTGATACTTAACTGCATCTTCATTAAGTTGTAGTTAAACAAAAAGACAGAAACATCCATGCCATGTTCAGTATTACTGAGAAATAAGGGCTTAGGTTTATCTGCTTGAGGTTCCCCTTGTGGTTAGCACCCATCTGTGTTGTCACGGTTGTCTAGTTTTGGAACATTGAGCTGTATGTTTTAGTTTGGGACAAAATACATGTTGTTCAGTTCTTTCCCTGTAAGAAGATTTTCCCTGGTGGCTGCTGACGACTGAAGAGGTGTGGATGGACCTAGGGATGGATTCGTGCCACAGGCAGAGTCTGTTGTTTCAGTTGATGAGTGGTGGTGTCTTCTTTGGGCATATTCTGAACTTGGATGTTTCTTCTTCATGGTGAGAAAGAACCCTTTATTGCTATACAGACATTTAAAAATGGAGGGCTTGCTTGAAATAATACTGCCTTCCCCGGGTGGTTTGTTTCATTGGTTTTAGAATTGCTGTCTTCCAGTTATACTAGTGAGAAAATGTTCCTAATTTTCCTTTCTATACCTTATATTTTCATTTCAAAAAACAGCCAAGTTTCTGATTCAGGGAACAGATACTACATATTTCTTCTTTCACGTGTGTCCACCCCCATACTGTCCCCTCCCTTTTTAAATAGTGCTTACCTAGAAAGTCAGCTCTTCATCTCGTGCTTCACACTGTTACAACATTTGGTAGAAGAGGCACGCGTGCTAGAGCTGCACAGCTGTATAAGCAAAAACAGCCTTCGTCCTAACCAGTGGAGCTGTGCTCTTGTCTACTTTTGGCTGCTGGAAAAATTATTAGCAACCGAATCCCTCTGTCAGACTGGCATTGGTAGTGTCTGGTTGCGTTACGGATGGTTGCTGCCGGGTAGTCAGTGAGAACTCAGCTGGTCCAGTACTGGGGGTTTTTGGAAGCAAAGATGCCTGAGCTTTCACATGGTTTCATTAAAAAATATTCCCAATTATTTTTTAATTTTTAACTTAGTCTATTAGTGTTGTGGGAAATGGACTTTGCAGTGGTGTCCTTCTTTATAAAGTCAGGGAGAAGGTAAGTGGCATGGGTTCCCCTGGGATAACTCCGCTACAGAACCAGGAACTGGAATCCTGTTTTCCAGTCTCATTGGGTGTGATTCAGCTCTGGATTAAGATATCTGAATCACAGAAAAGTCTAGATTGGAAGGGACCTCTTGAGATCCTCTGATCCAGCCTTTTGCTGAAAGCAGGGCCTTGGATTAGATTATTCAGTGCTCTGTTAAGCTGAGTTTTGGCTATTTCCAGCAAAGGGAACTACACTACTTCTCTGGGCTTCTGTGTTTAAGTCTTCTCATAGTGAGCAACTTCTCCTTATGTCCGGATGGTGTCCGGATGGAGTTTCCCCTGAAGCAGCTCAGACCTGTTGCCTCCTCTCCTGTTCTCCATGCATCGTTGTGAAAAGACCAGCTCCCTCTTTGGGAACAAGCTATGAGCTCTGTAGGTGTCAGTTCTTTTGCTCAGCTGAAATAGTGTCTTGGTGCTGCAGACCTCCCATACCCATAACGTGAATACAGGGAGTCCATGTCAGGGATTGCCATCTGATTTGAACGCGTTCCCTCGTTGCACTTGTGGGTTAGTGGATATGACTTACAGAGTCGAGTGTCGCTAGGCTCTTTTTGACGTGTGACTGAGTGGGCTGGCACCTGCAGTGACGATTCCCTTCTCGACTCCATGGTTTGGCCAAGTGAATGCTGGAGAACAGAGTAAGAATCAGTCAGGTTAGATTTTTCTCTTTGAGATTAAGAGTTCATGAGCAAACAAAGGAAACACGTTTCATAACTCTCCTGCAAAAACTACAAGTGTTTGGAAATTGATGGATTTTGTGATATTCTCTGTGAGTGCAACCATGTCAGTCATGTAATGTGTAACTTATACAACAAACGTTTAATGCAACCAGTGTCTATCACTTTATCTTTTCCCCCCCAAAAAATTGTCGCACTTAAGTTGATGATCATTTTATTTAAGAGTTTGATTCATCAGGTTGGTCCTGGGATGTAGACTTATTATTGTACATAATTAATTAGGAATTGAGGTTAAAATTTTCATTGCATCAAAATCAGTGGTAAGCTCCTGTTGACTTCAGCTTGTCCAAGATTTTGCTGCTACAGTGTAATATCAAAAGATTTATCGGTATTTATTTCACTTGCCCTGATGATAATAATTTCCTTTTCTGTGAATAAAAATACAAATGTGTACCTACATCATGCTAACTAGATAAGATTTTTGCAGTAGTGAACAGAAATTTAGCAGCTCACTAGGGATATTTGAATTGCCCATTTCAGTGGACTTTGTTCAGAGGGCCTTCCTCCTGCCTCTCGTGCTCATTGTATCTTTGATTCATTTTTCAGAGCAGCAGAGCCACGACTCAGATATAAGGAATATAAACTGCAACATTTTTGATTATAAACAAATTAGCTCTCTTTCCATTTTGTTTAAAAAGCCTTTTCAGTTCCCAATGCCTGTTAGACAGGGGTTTTAAGAATACAGCATTTTCTCTGCTTCTTACATCTATAGCCTTCATCACAGAAAAGGAAAATGTTATTTCAGTTTTTTTGATAATGAAAATAGGTTTTTGCTGTTTGTTTAGTGTTGAATAGTGTTTTCAGTGTATCCAGGACTATAATCAGTAGTATCGTCTGCTATAGCTCATGCAGAGGGAACTGTTATTCACCGTGTATGTGTTCTAGGATAGTAGACAGGATAATTTGTCCTGTTGATTATGAATGTAAATATTGTTTTTAAGGCAATGGTAACCAAGAGTATATTTTTCCTATTTACAGAGCAAGCTTTACATGGAAGGATTTAGAAGCCTAAAAGAAGGAGAACCAGTGGAATTTACTTTTAAGAAATCTTCCAAAGGCCTTGAATCAATACGGGTAACAGGCCCTGGTGGGAGCCCCTGTGTAGGAAGTGAAAGACGACCCAAAGGGAAGACAGTACAAAAAAGAAAACCAAAGGGAGATAGGTAATTACCTTACTTTGCTATTCCCTCCCCCTTGTTTTTTCTTTGCAAGTTTTTCTTGAATTTATGTTTTCAGCATTTATTAGTTTGTGAAAGGAAACCCTTCTATGTAAATACGGCTTTTACATGTAGCCTCGTGATTTGATTAAACTTGTTAAGCTGTATCAATACAACTACATAAATTATCCACTTGATTGGTTTTACTTGAGAAGGATTTTATTGAATTAGAGGGAGCCTGCATGGGAATATAATATTATTTTGAAAATATTGCTACTAGTCTGAGAAGAGAGGTCAGTCTGAATACAGGTGAAATAATGTCATGTTTAGGTGAGCATTGTGCACGCTAAAGAGACTATTGTGTGCGGGGGGTGTTAAACTGTGCATCAGTAGTTTTATACAGAAGAAAGTGTAGGTGGTGCAGTCAGGGTTGAGATGTACATAATTTAATTAATTATATTTTCACTTAGTGAGCAGAGTATCAGGTATTTCCAGAAATTTTAATGCCTGGTGGTCTTAAGAACTGTTGTAATAATATTTTACGAATTCCAGGTTAGTTTCAAGAGCTGCACTTCTTTATACACAAGTGTAGCAGTCTGACTCGCACTGTTTTGCTTTGTGTTCTGCCTCTGATAGCTTCAAGAAGTACAAAGCCACCTGCACCTAGTTCCCCAAGGATAGCCTTCCTGCCCAAAAGCTCTTGTATTTAGGTGAATCTCCCTTTTTTTCTCATGGTATTGCCCAGCCCAGTAGCTGTAATGGCTGAGATCAAGGGGAATATATAGTTTGTGAAGCTCCTAGTAGGAACATTCAAACAGCCAAGTTTTGCCTGCAGTATTTGATGTATGGTAGAGGTAGTTCTCTTCCATTGCAAATTCTGAAGCAAAGACTAGCTTGGGAAAGAGGGGGTCACCTGGAAAGGCAGTGTAGCCCAGCCTTAAGAAACGGGGGATCAGAAGCCTTTGCTGGCTACAGATGAACTCCACTTGTCCCCACCTCTGTTCAAAAGGCTTCTTTTTTTCCTTCTTCTTTTTTTTTCTTTTTTTTTAATTAAGGACTGGAGACAACATGATGGTTGTCCCTCTTTCACCTTCTTTGTAAAAGCTAAAGGTCATGAACAAAATTTATTGCTGCTGTAACAGATCAGAGTCCATAACCATAACAAGGAGAGACTTTGTAAGCCAGACAAAGCTTTCTTTTTGATTGCTAACCATATCTGGCCTTTCAGAGTTTTGTTGCATGCAATGGCTGTGCAAAATCTCTCTCTCTCTTTTTTTTTTTTTTTTTTTTTTTTTAGCTAGGCTTCCAATATAGTTATTTAAACCATTGGTTTTCCATGGGCTGTAATTACTAATCTGTTTAGGTTCTTAGCATTACCATTGTAATTGATGTTTCATACTATGGCAGCAAATAAAGGCCACGGTCATGCAGTCACGATACTGTTGTCCTGTTTGTTGCATGTGCACATGAAGGAAGACAGTCCTTACTTCAAAAACTTTGTGATTTAAATGGACAGGTTGTAAGTAGACCAGGAAAAACTGCATATTTAAGGAGGCGGATTTGAACAAATGTCGATGTCTGTAGTGCACAGTATAGGAAGCAGTACTTTCAGAGTGCAATTAATCTCATCCTAGGGAAGCATCTAAAATATTGGGGATGAATCTTGCCTTGTGGCTGTTTTTCTTCAGGGACTACAAAGGGAGCCTAGCTCCAGTGCTGCAGATACTTCCAAGTCTCTAAATTTAGGTGAGGTTAATCCTACTTTCAATGTTGTGTTTCCACAGCTAAAGCATAGAAAAAATTGAACAGATAGCCCCTGAAAAAACAGTGCAGGGGGATGATCCATGAGACAATGTACCCTTTCATGTTCACTTGCCTTTAAAGAAGGAAAAATTCAAAATTAAATTGAATTAATTTGAATAGGAAAACGTGGGCAAAAACATCTACCCACTTCTGTCTCAAAATTCTTATGCTTAAGTCATAAGACACCAAAAAAGTCTGAAATTTGAAATGTCTGAAGTAGCATTGACATTATCGCTTGGTGAGGAGCAGTGTCTTTGATTGAAGGAAAATTAGTTTTGATTGAATGCCTAGCTAATAAAAAAGCGCATCTCCAACACGTGTAGTGGAAAATTTCTTGAAGATTGCAGTTTTACTGTGAGAAGTGCCTCCATTTGTGGAAGTTTTTGTGTTTCTCTCTTTTCTATGTTATCAGTGTAACAGTGTGAGGGCCGAGCCTCACTGCGTCTTTTTAAATGGATCCAATTTGAATGGATCCCATGACTCTATTAATGGTCTAGGCGGGATTTAAGGCAGAAGGGAAGACTGACAGGGATAGCAAAGGTGGGAAAAAGAAAGTGAAAAGCGGCAATAAGGGGAAAGGGAAGAAGTCGGGACTCTGAGGTTACCAAATGTTCATGCTGTTTGGTAGATTTCGTGGTACTTCCACAATACATTCAGAGTCTCTGTAATTAGCAGAGTGTTGTTGCTGTGGGGACCTTGCTGTGATAGTATTTCCCTTTCAGCATTACTGTGGGCCACGTTAATTTTATAGCATGGGTGGGAAGGCTTTGTAATTACCATCGGTGATCGCGGCCACCTCGGCGTCTTTCCTGGGCAGCGTGCTAGTGCGTGGCGGTACGAGGAAGGGGAAGTCTTTCGTCGTCCGCGAGAAATGAAGCTGTGGCCGTAAGCAGCCTGCAGGCTTCAGGTTCCCAGGCCTTACTTTAAGCTATTGTAACATCCGTGTCTTACGTATATATTTTTTGCACAGTGTCTAGGGTAATCTGAGCTAGAGGGGAGGTTTCTAAAGGAGACTCAGCTGGGATTTGCATCTGACAAGTGCTGGGTTCAAAAGCGGTGGTTTATGGCAAGGATGCACAGTGGCGGCTCTTGGGACTGGTCTCTACCTAAGCCAAGGGATGGGTTTGTGACGTGTTACGTGGCGGCAGGTTGCAGCTCCTGTCGTAGGAACTCCTAAGACATGCGGAAGACGACGTGTTTCGCTCAGCTTTGACAGTGAGCTGACACAAAAGCACGCTGTGCTGTTCTCTAGGAATGACCGCGGGGAGCTGATGCAGAAAAGATAAAGTACTCTGAATTCACACCTTAATTGCCTAGCCGCTCAGTAACTTGTAGACAATTCTGTGAAATCTTGATTTAGAGTAGAGTAAATTAAATCAGAACTTAGCCCACCATCTCGGAATAAGGTTTGGAGGAGGAAGAAGAGAGGAAGGAAAAAAAACCTCATGCTTGCTTGCTAGCTTTTTTTTTTTTTTAAACAAATGCTCCCAGTGTTTGTATGTGACCTAAAATGAAATGGGATAAAGGACCATTTTATCAATTGTAGTTTTTTATTTAATGTTATTTTTATAAATTTATATAGCTGGGAAAATATTCTTTAGTGCAGTAGAAATTTAAATAAATTTGACCCACAGACCTTTGGCACAATAGTAAGAAAGAAGATGCATGAAGCTCACAGGACTAGAAGCTAGAGTTGTCTTTGAGATCTAGAGGTATTATCCAGTATCTGTAACTTTTCTTAGTGGAAGCTCGAAGCTGAATACTTTTTCAGCAGTGGTCTGTAGTGCTGTATCTGCTTGACTTGGCACTTGCTTCATGTGGAACATTTCCAAGGGGGACAGGGAGGATGACAACTTATTTTACTTTTTTGGTTTTGAAGTGTTTACACCAAAATGGAAGCAATAAAATAAAGCAAGAACGAAGGGAGAAGGAAGAAATAATTAAGCCTGTAGCTCCATCTCCCAGTTCCAATTTATGATGTTTCGGTCCTATGCTACCCTCCACTAACATCACACTTGTGGCAGGGAGGCTTTCTAGAACAGGTGCCCTGTATCAGTAAGTGCTTTGGATTTAAACATGTAATAAATAAGTAGCGTGTTGTGAGATTTTGGGTTTGACATGAAACATTTCCCTGACTTGGTTTACAGCGCAGCCCTGCAAGTAAACTGTGAGGGAGGGAGTCGAGAGCTGCTGGGAATGAGGGAGCTTAACGAAACGTTGCCACTGGATAAACAGTGATGCTGAATTATGTTCTAGTGAAATAGCCGTGTATTTAGCCGTTGGCTAAAGAGTAATGAGCACTGCACCATCGATGTAACACTTCGAAAACCTTTTTCCAATGTAGACATCTACGAAGGAGACACAACTAGAAAAGAAATATTTTGTGTTAAGATGTAATAAATGGTGTTTGCCAGTGACTCCTAGACATGACCAAAAGCATAATTTTCAAGTGAAGAAAAACATATTTCTAAACCACAAGTTGAAATACAGCCACAGGGTGGTGGGGGGTTCGTAATTAAATAATAAAATACTTCCTTGATGAACTGTCACTTAAAATTAGTTTGTGTCTGAGTCAGACAGAAGATGGATTTAATATCAGAAGACATTCTGCAGACGATCCAAAGTCAGACTATAATGAGAAGATCTGAAAAGTCTTTGAAATCTTGTGGTCTGCACAAACAGCCACTGAACGGGTGTGATGCAGGCAGAGATGGCGGCACGGCGCAGTGCTGTGGAGGGTGTTTGGATTGAAGTTACTGGGACTAGAGGAGCTGGTTTAGGACAGAAAAGTTACAAAGTCACTTCGAACTTGAAATTAAATCAATTCCATCTCTACTGACTGAGTCACGCTCGAGTGTATAATTTAATTTTCATAGAAAAGTTTCCTACAGCTTGAGCCGAGCAGATTTTTGTGAAGGAGACGTGAATAATGGGGGTGGTATGGGCTGTGAAGGGGAGCCCTGAACTAGTACCAAAATGGGAAAAGCTCATTAAAACCATGCTTAGCCGGCGGCTGGGGCCAAGGCAGATGGGGAGAGCCCGTCAAGAGTCCCTTTGCCTGAGAGCTGGGAGGCAAGGCCAGGCTGGCGCTCACCACACACAGCTATGGCGCGGGGAGCACGTCCACTCCTGCCCTTGGCCAGCCCCAGCGACCTGCTTTGGGCAGGTCTCTGAGTAGCACCAGGGCGAAACGGAGAGCAGATGAAGTGAGAGCACCCAGCTGTCCAGAGAAATGGATGAAAAGTTCAGGGAGTTGTAGCCTTAGGCCCAAAATGGACAACATGGCAAAGGGTTGAATTTTCCTGCTCCTTTCCGAGGTAGATCAGATTCATAGCTCTGCTGTTTCCTAAAGAGGAAGCTGGCACAGAAGTAATGCAGAAGTTGCATAGCTTTTACACAGATTTCTTAAAAATACAGCTTTGCAAAACGGCCTTACTTGAGGGTGGTGTTTCAGAAATTAAAATGTGAACACCTCCTCTTCCTCCCTGACTGTCTTTCACCTGGTTTTAGATGGTAAGAATTTATTTCTTTCCAGTTTTCATTCTTGCTTTTCCCATTTTTCAAGTGCAGCCCATTTTCTTGTCTGTTTGCTTTTTCTCTGCTTCATAGTGATTCCGTTGGGTGTTTCAGTCTTCTTTCCAGTGATGTTTGAGCCCCCTCTTAGGCTTATGGACTGCAAAAACTGCAAAACCATAGTTTTGTTCTCTTACATTAAAACTGCCATGTGTAATGAGGTCCCTCTGGCCTGCTATCCTCTGGCTAGTAGGAGAGTCTGAAAGGAATAGGGAGGTATAGCTTTCCATCTCTGGCAATTAGTGGTTTAGGCACCTAATCTGCAAAAAATAATTAGATTATGTGTTAAGTTCCTGAGTTGCTGGATGCAACTTCCTCTTGGATCCTCAAGCAAAATTTGAGATTATTTGTACAGTTTGTATTATATAGTTAATAGTTTGCACACTTAGACAGTAGGCTAGGAAGAGGGATAAACACCAGTGTGAGATGTGCTTTCTTATGTGATCTTATTAATGATATTTGCTGACTGTGCCATAATAAGCCACTAAACTAGTATGAACTACTCATAACAGGAGCAGCAGAATGCTGCTAGACTGGGGGGAAAAAAGTAAAAAACAAACAGCCTGAGAGATTTGCACTACTCCAGTACTTTAATAAGGTTATATCTTTACTGGACTGTAGTCATTAGGGATGAAGTCTTCCATACTTGCTCTTTTTCTCAGGGTGACAACTTTTTGGAAGGTTTAACAACAGTTCAGATTTTTCTGGGAGTCGGATAAAACCAGACGGCTTTATTAATAAGGTTAAAAAATAGGTAACTTTTTAAAATAGCTGCTAGTTGGTGCTATGGATCAGAGGCTTGAAAGCTGGTTTGGAGAGGAGGGAATGGCTGCCCCTCTAGGGCGGGGGGTTAATCTTTCCTTGTCTTCGTGCAGACCCATGCAGGTCTAAGTTAGAAGCCTCTAAAAGTGTTACTGCATATATTCATTAGACAGTCCTTGTTAAAATCTCTACGTCACCCATCTGTGTTAAGGGAGCTCGGCAGCCTCAGCCTTCCTGCATACCAAACACATGGTGTGCTTCCAGGATTTGGTCCATGCAGCCTGATGAGAACATAGTTCAGACCTCCAAGGCTGCGTATGTTCTTCACCAAAAGAGGAAAGGAAGGCAGCTTAAGGGAGGAAAGACAAAACAACTGCCACTGACTGGTGTGTATAGCACCCAGTATATCTATGGACCGTACACAATTGGCGTGATTTCATCTCCAGCCTAGGGTGTAGCTAAACTTGAGTCTTCTGGAAATGCTGGGTGTAGAGCTGTGGTAGGTTAAGTGCCCCAGAGTGAGAGCACAAGCAGGAAAGCCTCGCCCACGGAAAGACAGCAGGCCGTGGCTAGCCTAACTTCTACCCCCAGATCCAGCACACCAGTGTCAGGAGCTGCCTTCCTCAAAAGATAATGGCTTTCTCTTCCTGCCTATTTCCGTCGCTCAAACAGTCGGGAGCCAGGATGCTGAGCTGAGAGGTTAGTACTTGAATGTTGCAGCTAGGTGTAGAAATCATTACAGTTGTGCATAACGGTATGTATAATATTAGAATAAAAGGTTTTGTCCTTCAGAAGACATGGAGGAAATCCCATTCCAACTTTTAAATGTAGAGAACATTGTTTAATTTGCAAAGCCAAGCGCCCATAGTTAGATGCAGGCTACAAAGCTTAATTTGACCCCTTGCCAGCCGCACTACTCCTGAGACTGAGGTCAGTTAGAGTTATTTCGGGGTACCCAGGCACACTGTGGTGTGCTGGGTGGTGATACAGGCAATTCCTCGTTCATCTGAAAGGTCATTTTTTGGTTTCTCACAATTCAATTATCGAATTCATCACAAGGCAACTTGTGAAGTAAGGGCTCTTTTCAGATCCCGCGTTGCTGATGAACTTGCATGACGACGTGGTGTTTCAGCCTGCTCTCGGGTGCAGGCAGGAATTGGGCTTTGCAGTTAGGTGTACAAATCAACAAAACACACAAAAATATGTTCTTCCTCTCCATCAGATGTGCCTTCTGGTAGGGCTATTCGTGTGCTTCAAGTGAATGCAAATTTCTGTGCTAAAGCAAGAGCTGTGAACCTGGTGGCAGTGATACCACACAGTGGTATGTAAGCCTAATTTTCTTCATTGCAAGTTTGTATTAAGAACAGAGTACAGCCTGAACAAAGTTGTCTTTGGTATCCATTTGTATCCATGTACAGTTAAGAAGAGATAGGCCCCAAATTTTTCATAGTGTTTATAATAACAAATCCACATTTGATGCTAAAGTAAGTAGATACAATTCTGAAAATGTACAAGGAACAGATGAAGTGAGTAGGAAGGTGTCATTTTTGTGCAGCCTCATGTAGAGTAAAGCTGTCCCTGCACAGCAGATGGGTTTCTTAAGTACATACACTGTTTTCAGAATGCAGAATATTTTTCTTTAATCAGATGTCCTCTCAGGCCTCGTGTTTTCTGAGTATTTCACCCTCTTTCATCCAGGGAAGAGCTCTTTCTCGTTTACAGTGAAGCACCAGCATATATTCAGGCCTTTGCTATGGTGTATTGGTATGCCTAATGATCATACTGGGGTCTTACTTGTAGTAAGACTGTAATGATTCCCCACATCTGAAGGAATTTAGAAGCAAAAAAGAATTGAGAACTTGTCTCAATTTAGCAGAGATTATACATAACTTCAGTAGAGTTTATGTTAAAAGTATTTCAGTAAATAATTTACAAAACATCATTTCTGTTTCTAAAAATCTTCCTAATATAATTAGCATCCTCTTCTTTCATTCAAATTTCTCCCTTGCTCAAGTAGACAAGAAAAAATGAAAAAGTGCATACATTTTCAGGGCCCAACTCAGTAAATGCTTAAGCCTGTGCTTTGAAAGTAGTAGGGAAGAGGGCATTATTAGAAAAGATTTCCCCAGTTGTGGAAATTTCTTTTTAAGTTGATGTTGATGCTGACTACAGGCTCTGCTGCTTTTTGCTCATGTGCTGTAGCTATCAATGAACTGGGAACAGAACTGCTCACAGGATGAACTGTCTTTTTAAAAGATGCTCACAGTCTGTTCTATATTTTACTACAGAAATGTTCAGTGTAAATAGTTAAACCCCAAATCCCTTTTATTTTAGGAAAAAGTTGCATTTCCTTGCTTTTCTTGATGTGTTGCATTCCAGCATCATCTAGCAAACATACCCAAAGCATGTAATAAACATATAACACCAAGGAAAGATTGTAATGGTGATTCTGGATGATGGAAACATTTGCCATTAAATCTTGGCCTGCTGAAAAAGATACCAAGAACATGAAAGTTGGAGAAAACTGAATTACAGCATAGCTGCTAAATCAGATATTCCCAAAACCTTGCCTTTGATTTACCACTGTTGATGAATCTGAAGCTCTTCAGAAGGAATAAAAGTTCTGGAGCCCTTTAACTTCAAATTAATAAAGTCTGTGCAGCAATATAATTCCAGATTGCTACAGCTGTTTCTTTTATTAGCTGTGGCTTCATGTTTCTGTCCTTGACACTTAAAGATCAAACCTACTTAAATATGAATCACTTAAAAATGTGAATTTACTTTAATATCTTATTTTGTCAAGAAGCTCAGCAGCTCATTATATAAGAGGAATGTGTCACGGAGGTAGTCATCTCTGTAGCGGTGGTGCAGGCACGCTACTGCTGTCCCCGCTGTGCACACCCCCAGCCCCCCAAGTGCTAGAGCACTTCTCAAGCAGGCAGTAAGACATAGCTACGTCCTGAAAGAAGTCGTGGCTTTAAGGGCTTATTTACACCAGGAAAGGTAGGTTTATTTTGGAAAAAAAAAGTGTGGTTTTAAGCCACCCCTGCCTAGTGATGTTGCATCCTCCACCCAGAAGGAGCAGGACTGAGTGGGACTTTGCAGTTGTTTCTTCTGGTTATGGAAAGCTGTTCAGAGCAGAAACAGTGGAGCTCAAATAGAAATGCCCTGGTGATGTCCATGATCGCTCAGGGTGACAGGAAGGTATTTCAAAGACAACAGATAGGGAGAAGATGAGGAGGAGCAGGAATATGAAAACACAAACATGGGGGACATCAGGAAGGAGAGGGAAGAGAAGGGCTTGGGGAGGGGAGGACAGACCATTGAAAATGGTGTCAATACAGAAGTACAGAGTTCTCCCAGTCTCCAAGTGATCACCTCAAAGCTGGCCACTCTTCAGGGAGTGCAAAGAAGCCTGAAGCCCCTCAGGCACAAACAGGGATTGAATCAAAGTTTCCTCCATTTTGAAAGATTGCTGCAAGTCAAGAGCTAATGCACAAGGAGCTGAAGTCCTGCTTTGCAGCCCTGTGACAACGGAGGTGATTCCAGCCCATCTAGGAGGGTTGATCCGAAATGGGACTTTTTGCAGTAGTCTGCTTATTGTGTGTTCCTTGTTTACTGGGTGACAAACGTGACACATCTGGAGTTTTTTTTGCAGAACCACCAAATGCTTCCACCTGTAACAGTTGCTCAGTTTGAGCTTTGCCCTAAATATATCAGGTGCTATAATATAGTAAGTGCTCCACAGGCTCTAACATTTCAAATTGGGCACCTAGAATAAGGCTCTGGAAAAAGATTTTGCCTTTTTTCTTGTGCTCCAGAATCCTGTGCATTCCACTGGGACCAGTTAAACCACACAATTTCATAGAGCCATTGCAAAGTGTTTAATATTTATAATGCATGAAGATACTGTAGTGAGAGTCCCAAAGTCAGTACTTCTGTATTGTGTTCAAGGTTTAGCTGCATTTAGTGGTGAGTTCAAGCATTGGATTAAGTAGGCTAAAGAAGAAGCATACAATAACTGGTTTATATTTCATGCAGCAAATAAGAAAAAGCCACGTAGGAGAACTCACATGTTGGTTCACAGGCTGATACTACAGTGTAAATTGTTTCCTTCTTTTTTGAATGTTGAATTTGTAGGTAATGGGTAGATATTAGCCTGGACGCTTCTCTGACTAGCAGCTAGTACTGTGACACTGTAGGATGAGGGTGAAGGGGCTGTTTTCACGGCAGAAATAGCACATACACGTGCAAGAGAGAACAAAGGTGGCTGTGGTCGAGCTGGAGGAATATCGAGCCGAGGCTGGCATTATTGATGGAGTAGAAGGAGCTGGGTTTGCTCAGTAACAGACCTGTGGAACGGCTAAGGAGGAAAGAGTTGTGAAGGGTCACTATGAAATATGGGAGTGAGCTAAACAATTTCTTTTCTTTGATCTCCATTAATTTATAATCTTATTGGTGTTGAGTCTCCTGGCACTAGAGCTTGTTCAATGAATAGTTTGAAAGTACAAAAATTGATTTAAATTGCGCTGGTCTTGTGCTGAATGGCTTTCTTTAGCCTACAAGTTACTTGGAGTTTTACTCTTTTAGCTGTTGGACAGTTTAAATGCTAAGCATTTAATTTACTTCAGACAGCTCTGAAAACAATAGCAAACCACAGACTCTTACTTCATTGTCTGCAATTAATGCTGCAACAGCCTTTGCATCAAAGTTTAAGCAGAATGCTTTGATTTCCTCAACGATAAATGGATATCTTTTGACCAATACAAAAAGCTGAAATAGTTCAATGTTTCAAATTCAGCTTCAGATTTGCTAGTGTCTAAAATTAGTAGCTCTGCCTTTTTTGTTCTGCTAAACTAACAATGTAAAACAGGAGTGTGTGTGTGTGTCAGTCTGTGTCTGCATAATGTTGTTCTATAAAATTATGCAGTGTTGCTTCTTCCGTCAATGGAAAGGAATCATCAGTAGTTGGCAATAGGATTAGAAATTGTATCTAGCTCAGACGTAAGGAAAAGCCTGTTTATTGACCTTTTTAAAGGTTTCATTTTATTTACATTCTTTTTCCTGAGTTAGTTGTTGTAAATCACTTCTTTGCAGTACGTATAAGAAAAATCATTAATTTCCTATTCATCAGACTCATTTTTGCATGTTTTTGTGCTTTGATATATTTTTGGAGAATCACGGTTAGTTGCTTGCATAATTAATGCTAGGAATATGTGCCTACGTCTCCTGTTAATAATTACTTAAAATGTGCAAAGCACTTCAGTTTTCTAAGCCAAAAAAGAACCCACAGAGTGTTTTAATTTACTTTTTGTTAAATAGTTCAATGGTATTTTATGTTATTGAATGTGGGAGTATCATTAATCACTTCACTTTTAGAATTTTTGTCCTTATGCACATTGTGTAACGTACACATTTTACTTAGAGCTCAGAAATAATCTTATCAAACAGTTAGTTCTTGTTATCCCTGTATTTCTAACTCACTGGAGCCTCATGAAGTTATCTTTCTCCTTTACAATCTATACATTTCATTTATGCATAGAAAAGAAACATCTGGCATTTTTTTAATGAGAGCTGTTCACTCATTGACCAAACAAGCAGCAAGGAATCTTGTACGGCTGATTATGGCAAGAAAATGAGGTAGTAGTCTCACTAATAATCAGTAAAATTTGTAGAAACTGGTGCTGTTTTATTTTCTGAGTTAGCTAATCTCACTCTTTCACCCTTACAAGAAAATAAATCTTGTTTAAAAATGCTACTTTCAAATGTAGAGATTAGAAACATTTCGTACATACGTATCTGTGGTTAAAGATGCCGACTCTTAATTCTCTCCTTTCTAGAGCTTTCCTTTTTTATCTTTGAAGTTCAGTCATTATTCCATGTCGATGCCATTGTTTTCATTTATTTTTGTATCCTACAGAAATGAATTCATATTGTTTAGATCCAATCTTTTTAGAATATTTATGAATGTAACTTATCAACAAGTTTATATTTTATGCAGCCTGTGGAGCTGGATTTTGGAATTTGCTTTTTTAGTGGTTCTTTTGTGGAAGAGAAATCTTTCAGGCATGAATTGATAGTCCAGATCTTTTGAGGTCTGTCTGTGCTAACCTATGACCTCTGTTCTTAGGAGGTCAACATCTGAGGGCAGGAGATTAAGGCAGTTGAAAGATTGGAATGGGAACTGGAATGGAAAAATTAGCCGGCACATTTTGGGTGGAAAACATCAAAGTCATCAAACAATTTGCTTATTTTAAACTCAGTTTAAGGGTAACAAGCTAATTGTACTGTGTTTGTTGACGCAAGCCATTTATATTATTTGAGGACATTAACACTGAATAATTTTTTTTTTTTAATTGGAGAAACATAATGCCTGGTTCAGTGTAAACGCGCTATGTATTTTTTATACTAAATGCTTTTGCACAACATTTTTTTTAGGATAATAATTCAGGATCTGATCATACAGCCTGTATGCACTTCATCAGCTCCATTTCTTACAAACAGTAATAGTAAGTGTTGTGGAACCTGAGTTTTGCTTGTGGTTTGTTGTCTCCCTCGCTCTCAGGAGAATACAGGTGCTCTCAGTACATGGGAAAAATTATTATCAGATTAAAATTTTCTGACTGTGATGCTTAAAATCATTTGTAAGCATCTCTTTTTGTTACAGCTTTTCAAATGTGAATTCCTTTCCAATGCAAACTTGTCACCAAGGAATGTACTTTCATAGCTTATAAATTGATTTAAAAGAAAACAGTACTGTCTGTTTTTTCTTGTCTGTCATAGTTCACAATTCATTAGTGTGTGTTTTTAGAAGAATGAGAACTTAACCTTTCATCTGTACAATCGATTTCGAAGATGATATTACCTAGAAAAAGACACCTTTCCACCTCTGAAAATTATGCAAGTTCAAGGATTTGTGTAAGCAATCACATTTTTGTCTTGCTTGTTTAAAGTGCAAATAAAAGTGGCTTCAGCATCACATGCAAAAGCCAGATCAGTGTTTCTGTGTGCAAACACACCTAACAGGAACAAAAACTAAAAGTTATGGATATTTCACAGCTCGGGCTCAGACTAACAGTGTATGGATTCTGGTACTTGTCCTATAGGTATGGCTACTAATTAAAGTACTATAAAACACAGCTGAACGCAAGCTGATAGCCATCTGTATCCTCAGTCTAACCTCCACATCTTATTATTGTTCTTTTGATAATGAAGCGTATGAGATTTAAACTCCTTTGCAAGCTTATAACTTTCCAAACTGTTCCTGTAAAGGCTAAAACCTTCCTTTTGTAGCTTTTAGCCCTGACTTACACGTGAGGGGAAATTGAGCAAAATGATCACCACCATTTCTTCCTCCTTCGTGGAAGGGAAAGCAGGAGGAGCCGTCGGGGACTGTAGCAGCCCATGGACCATTCCCACGGACGCAGCCACCGGTCCGCTTCCTTCCTGCCATTTCACTAGGGTGGCTGGAGAAGCTCTACCAGCTGCATGGGCTGCCGCGGCCGGACGTGCCCCGCGACCCCGGCAGTACCGCCGTGACCGGGTGTGCCCTGCGTCCCCGGTGGTACTGCCACAACCAGCTGCGGCCCCCATCCCCAGGAGTGCCAGAAGCGTGGGGGAAACCCGGAGCATTTGAAGGGGACGGCTGTTGCATCTTGGAGGTCTGCGCCCATTTGAATTCCTGGGATAAAATGGGGTAGCTTCTGATCAGCCATTTTGTGATCCTTGCTTGTCAGCCCTCTCTGTGGTTAAATACATTGGTAGGATGGATGGAGGGAGAGCCGATTCTGTTCTACAGAATGGCTTTGGTTACCCACTGGTGAGGACATGTGAATCATTGTGAAGGAACAGAGAACTTGTTAATAAAGGAAAAAAGTTAAGTAACTACAAAGACAGTGTGCCTGACATGACTTAAGATAACTTTTTTGTTTGCCTAAGCCCTTTCTATACCTTCCCTCTGTTCGGTCTGTTTAGATAGTAAACTCTTCAACGCAGAACTGGTTTCCCTCTTAGTCCATACAATACTTAAAATCACTGCTGGTTTTAATTACAATAGTAATTGTGATTCTTGGCTATTTGAATTGTTAGAAAACAGTGACGCCCACACACAATTTTTAATCTGGAAGACCTATTCCTCAGGATTTCTGTTGGAGGTATGTATCCTCTTTTTTCATGATGTTTGATGATTCAAACATCCTATCCACAGGTCTGCTTTTCTTAACTATCTTTTGCCCACCCTTTAAATGTAGTCTATAGCTACCTGAGATTTACAGATCGAAAACTGCTCTAGTGGAGAGTAGGATGCTGGAGGTTTTTCATCCCTTAATTATTGTTTGCATTACTTCTAAATACACTAAGAACTGCCTTCAAGTTCTGGGTGCAGTAGCCTGCAGGGCAGAGTAGACTGCTTGCTGAGTTTGAGGAAGGGGGAATTAAAAACTCAAAGAAGTTATAATACAATTTTTTAAATTACTTAGAAATTACATTTGACTTTTTATGATGAAACCCCGCGTTGTTTTCGCTTGATTTGTGTGAGAAATAGGTAGAGAATATATCCTCAGTTCTCTCATATGTTCTTTTCACACCAAAAAGTTGCTGCAGAGTTAGACGAAACTGATCAGAACTCCTGCAAATAGTACTTTCAGGCTTATGTGCTCATGAAGGTTGAAATCCTGGTAGGGCAGCTGCACCAGATTTCTGGCTGCAGCCCCCAGTGCTCTTGGAATCAGTGTCTCCAAATGGACTCTAATTTGCCTCGGCTGAGTCACTTCCTTACCACAAACTGCCAGAAAGAGGTGATTTCTTCTGCATTGCTTTCTAGGGTTTAGCCTGCACTGCCCCCCTCCTTCTCAAAATAAGAACTCATCAGAAAATACTTTTTGTAGTAATGCAGTCAAGTTCAGAGGATTTCAGAAATCTGGATTATTGGTGGTCTTTTTTGTTGAAAGGACTATTGGTTTTTGTGTTCCTCCTCTGTTTCTAGCTGCTAATTTGAATGAGAAGCCAGCAGAAAAGCATGTTGGTCTTCTTTATAAGTAGTGTTCCCAACAGCCAGGTAAACATGAATGTCTATGGGATACATCAGGTGATAGCTGTCCATAAAATCTGCAGAAGTGTATTGTAATATATCTAAGCTGTTATATCTAATTTTTCTTAATGACCCACATTTCTTGTGGGTCATTAATTCTTGAATAAAATACGAATGAGTTAAATTTGAAAGCTTTTGAATTTGGCAGAATAGTAACAGTCTCTACACTAGCGTAATGTTAAGATGCATTTTATAGAAGGTTGACTTTAACTGTGGAGAGACAAAAAGAATGTATTAAATCTGTTGTGTACATATGTATTGTATACACATATATCATATATGCATAAATGTGTACGCAATAAATTTATGAAAGATTGCCTGAACTGCATTGAAGAAAGTGGGTATCAAAAGGAAGATGACTTAATAAGAGATCAGTTCAGAAGGAAATGTACATGTTGATAACCTCATCAATTAAAAAAAACAACGTTGTTTTTATAGATGCATGGTAAAGCTGACAGGAACTGATGAGTGCTTCTTTCTTATGCTGGCAGTGTTATTCCCTTTCTATACCAAACTTCCACCAGGTGAGCTTGGTACAGGTAATCATGTAACAAAGTGACACTGGAACGTGACGAATTCTGGCTTTGTAACCCGGTTCAGTTTATTGCAGTCGCTGGTAGCTAAGGCTCTGCGTGACTGGCTTCATCTAAAAGATGCCGCACGTGTTGCGTTAGTAGGACATCTTCCTCCAACCAGCCGACATTCCCCCGTCTACGTCTGCGTAGTCAGCGTGGCCGCAGCGCGTGCGTCTTTCTCCCGGTCCTCTCCGCTGGTGCGTCCTAGAGTGCCTTGCTTTACGCTGTTCCCCTTCTGCGGTAGGAGGTATTGGACAAAATGAAGCCGCGTTAGCTTACTCTCGTTAAGCCAGGTGACAGCAGAAGAAACGATGTCATGACATGTGCTTTTAGTATCTACGGTCTTGCTCGTGTAAGAAGATCAGTTGAGAGTTCTCACAGACCTGCAAAAAATTTTGAATTATAGATTATGGTTGAGACTGTAAGTGTAAAACTGTATGAATTGTAAGGGGGGGAAGGGAGTATTAGTACTGGAAATCAATTGCGATGCTGTATGCACGCTAATCGCTGTAGTGGAAACATCCGGCTGCTATAATGAGATGCTGTGTTGGGAACAGGATACCACCATGTGCCCTTACTGTGGTAGCAGGTGGTAAATTTGCTTAAGCTTGCATATTTTGTTACATTGTAGAGGACTACAGTTTGTGTGTGGCATATAAATCCATTTTCATTTAACTTTAAATTGTTTTCTTAAAGCAGATTCTCATTTAGTTAAAGAAAAAAATAAAAGATTCCACAGGGACAGGATTATGTGTAACAACAAATCTGGTTTTGTTTTGTTGTTTTTTTTTTTTAAAGCACTGCTTTGTTAAATGGTAGTTCAAGTTTGTCAGTTTAAAAATCCTTATTTCCTTGAAGTAGCCAGCTGTGACCTCTAAAAGGGTTCGTGCATATCAGTATGTAGAAGCTAAATGTGACGATTAGGAGCAGAATCGGGATGGAAATGAAGGTAAATGTGGTAAAAGGGATCTCTGGATACAAGCTGGGTGGTTTGTGGGACTGGGGCTGACTGGATTAAAGAGAAGTGGTGGGCGGGCAGTGCTCACCTCCCCACGGCAGGCAGAGCCAGGGCTGCTTCCGCCCTGATGCTTTCTGTGGACTGATGACTTCCAGTGCCGGTGGACAGTCTTCAGCAAACTTCTGCCCCAAACTGAGCAGGTTGTAGCCCTCACCTTCCTTTTGTCGCTACTTGCCCTCCAGAAAAGATGAGGAATAGTTAGAGAAGCTTCTTTAACACGCATATTTCACAGGATTCAGCGGACGTGGAGTGCTAAACAAGGGTCCGCCGCGAGCTGACCGAGGGACAGAGAACGGCGCCGGTTGTAGCTGCGCGGGTCGCATGCGCGGTCCAGGGCGCGTGAC
>NW_010553523.1:0-1025 GCF_000687285.1 Phaethon lepturus | reverse complement strand
ACAACCCCGAAGGCACCGCTGAGGCCTGCGCTACCTCACCCACCTCGTACAGCTGCGGGCGGGAGACAAACGCCGACGAGTCCCTCCCCTCGGAAGGAGACTGCAGAGCATCCCGTGTCCAGGCGGGGAATCCCCACACGCTTTGAGGCAGAAAAACTTCCTTTCAGTGACCTCTTGAATGAGTCCTGCTTCTTCTGTGCACCAGCAACTCACCCAGGGATGCCGATGAAGCAGGACCCTCTTTTGTCCCTTCGCTTCGCCTGGGCCGCCGGCCAGGAAGGGGCACAGCACCGCTCACCCAGGCGGCCATGAAGCGCAGCGGCACGTTCACCTGCGTGGCACAGACCGAACAGCTATTTCATCGGTGCTGGACGGGACTTCTGTAATCTCTGCTTTGCACTGTGACTGCCAGAGACACCGGGTCTCTGGGCAATTGCCACTTGGGCTGATAGCGTCCTGATATTATGGCCTCGAGCAATCAGTGAGCATTGATCGTGCCATTAGTGCACAGCCCGATCAGAAAGCAGGCAGCACCTGCGAAGTCGCTGCATTTCCTCCAGCAAGGAGCTGATCTCCTCCGTGACGCCAGGCCACAGGCGGTCGCACCGGGGGATGAACGATTGTCCTTGCTTTCAGGTCCGTAGAGCTGCACTGCGAGCAGCAGCAGGAGTAGGAGCAGGGAAGGGTTTAGAGCAGCCCCCGGTAGCCCAGCGTCCCGGCTCCACCGGCTTGTGCCCTTCGCCACCGAGCCCCACGGGGCCGGGCGCCGCAGTCGCCAGTGGGAGGGGGACAGCCCCATGCCGGCCCTCAGGCAGCTCCCTGGAGAGCAGCTGAAATGCCATTAACCAGGAAAACAGCAATTTGCCTAAAGCGGGCATGCTTCATCAGTGCTAAGAGGAGCCAGTTACAATTTCATCACCTTTGATGCTGTCTGATGACAGCGAATACGTCTTTGTTCATTACGGCAGGTACATCAGGCATCACGTGCCCGGTGCGCTGCCCTCGGAGGGGGGGTGAGAACGGGG
>NW_010553522.1:0-8283 GCF_000687285.1 Phaethon lepturus | reverse complement strand
AGTTAATCGGAGGTACTTCTGCCCTGTGCCCGGGCCCTTCGCTCGTGGCCCCGAGGCACGCCAGGAGCGGCTCTGGGTCTCTCCGCCTGTCTGGTATAACGAGAGCTCCTGTTTTCTGAGCACGTCTCGTGGTTCCCCTGCCCGTGAGCAGCATGCTTTCCCTCACAGGTACCTCGGCACCGCGGTGGGCACTGCTGTGATCTCCTCCGCTCTGCTCAGCGACTACCAGGAGATTAGCACGTCTGTGCGCTACCGCCTGCAGCACCACGTCCAGGTACCCTCAGGAGGGGCTGTGCTTCCCCGCCGCCTTCCCCGCCGGCGGCATCGCGCAGCCTGACCCGGCAGGCTGTGCCCAGCCTTTGCTCCAGGCCCCCAGAGCTCTTGGACTTAGGGGTGTGCCATGCCCAGCTCTCTCACCTTGGCTCCAGTTTCCCAGGGGAGGCGTTTGTCCCATGCTGACAGACCTTGCTGCAGCCTAGTGAGTGAACCGCGTCTGTCTGCATGCAGTACGTGCATGGCTGTGTAATCTCTTCTCCCTCTCTGCCTGCAGGACCTGCCCGATAAGCTGGTGGGGCCCATCTGTGCCTTCTGGAACTTCAGCCTCAGGTGCCTTGTTTCAGTTCGGGTCCCCAGATTTATGAGCTTTTATTTCCACTGCAGAACTAAATATAACACTAAGAGTAGGGATCTGTAATTCTTTGCCTGCTTTGCATGCTGGCATTCTCTATCTGCTGGAATAGAGCTCTCTCCTGGGAAGATTTCCTTTGGAAAAGACAGTCACAAGCAAGTGACCTTTAATGAGATAGATACAACTGAAATGGAAAGCCCTAGTTAATTATGATTGCTCCCTGCAACAAAGAAGAGTTGGTCCATGATATATAGCTCAACAGACATGCAGGACTCCCAGCCTCGTAAATACTGCTTGGCACTGAGATGTGTTTTTGCTGAATGTCACCGCAGTGAGACCACTGGGACTGTGATATATTATGGATTGGTAATTAAGTCATTCAAGTGAAAAAAAAATCTCCTTAGAGTCACAGTCTTGTAACAGGCATGGACCACTTCGGGGAAGGTGGGAAGAGGGTGTTTTTGGAAGCAGCTGGTTGCTGCACAAACAGTTCTACTATCCCCGCTCTGAATTTGCTCTTCCCTTGGTACTGGGGCAGGCTCAGAGGGGCAGTGCTGCCTCGTGAGGACAGAGCTGACCTGGTACAGCCTTGGTCCCTGCACAGGGAATTCGGATCTGGAGCTGCCCGGGCAGCGCAGAGCAGCTGGCTGGCTGGAGACAGGCTGTCTTGTCCTGAAAATCAAGAGTTCAGTGGAACCACACAGGGCACACGGCAGGCCGGGCTGATGCAGAGGCTTAGACATGTCTGGTCCAGTGATGCTCTCGGTGTATGTGCTCTTCCCAGAGCCGTGCAATTACCAGGTTCTGTTTAAAGCAGTGATGGCTGAACTGTGCTTTTTAACGCACACATTGACACTAGACCTGTTTTCTTGTGCACATCTGATGGATAAGGCACATCTGCTGAGGCACAGGGTGAGCCTAGGGGAAGTCCATATGAAGACCTGTCTCCGATACCCTCTTCTTCCTCGTTTCAACTGCTTCTTCTGGGAGAATGAAATTCCCTCAACGACTTGGCTTTCTGTTGAAATGGATGGTAATTTCCATGTGTTTTCTCTTTTTTTTCCTGCATGTTAGCCCAGATGCTGGCGGGATGTGGTCCACAACCGGCTGCTCTGTGGTGACATCTCTCCCGGACTCCACTGCCTGTTTTTGCAACCACACCACGAATTTTGCTGTGCTGCTGCAGGTGTACGAGATGCAGGTAAGCGAGGAGCCTTTTTCTGCTGGTCTGTGGGGTGGATGCCAGAACTGTGAGCAGTCTGTGGTTAATTTGTGAGGGTTTTGTGTCTTCTGTTGTTTCGTGATTGGAGCAGAGGAACACCAAGGAGGAGCTCACGCTGCAGACCTTGACTTTTATTGGCTGTGGAGTTTCCTTCTGTGCCTTGATAGCTACCTTCATTTTATTCTTGGCAGTTGGGTAAGAAAAGTCCAGACACTTGTAGCCTTCTCTGTAATTTTTTGCTTCAGAACAAGTATACAGAGAAGGTCTCCTTTGTCCGTGTGGGGTGATGGAGGTGTGTGGGGAGGGGCTGGGGAGCTGGACTGGTGGTCGGTAGCAGAGGAGAGGGAGGGCAGCCGTTGCCGTTGGCCGGGGAGGGGATGCAGTGCTGGTTGTTTCTGTGGAGATGCTTGTATGAGCTGTGCACACACCTGAGTGCCTGTGGAAAGATGTTTATCAATGACAGCGTTTACCATAAAATCTGCTCTGCTGAAGTTAATTTTTGAGAAATAAATGGAGCAAAGACTATATCTTCAGTTGCAAACCCTTCTGTGTGGCTCGGCAAGCACTGAGATCTGCCTGGTGAGCACAGCAGTGGCTCCCTCCACCTCCTCCTCGCTGCCTGTTCCTTGGAGCAGCGGCCAAGGTCTGAGCAGCTGTACCCCAGCGCTTCCCCCACACCAAGTGCTTGCGCACCAGGGCAGTCCCTGCCTCGTTGGACTGTCGTCTTTGCAAAGAGACTGCAGGTCACCCAGGCAGGTCTGCACGGCCCAGCAAGGACTAGTAAGAACATGTGCACCCTTTCCTCTGGCTGCCGCTGAGGGGTCCCTTTCTTCTTCCTCAGGGTCCCCAAGAGTGAACGAACAACGGTGCACAAGAACCTGATCTTTGCATTGGCTGCAGCGGAAGCTCTGCTCATGTTCAGTGAATTGGCCAAGACCAACCAGGTAAGCTCACTAGAAAGCGTCCTGTTTGGCCAGCAGCACCGGGCCTGCTCAAGCCTTATTGTCAGAACAAGCAGAACAGAAGTGTGATCCCTGCACATTCTGCCGCAAGATTTGCAGATTGCCGTCTTCTTCCTGACCACACACGCTCAGAAGCTCCCAGAGGACTCCCCCTCCTGACACGGCATGTGATTTCTCTTCTCTCCAGGTGGTGTGTTTCACCGTCACCGCCTGCCTTCATCTCTTCTTCATGGCAGCCTTTTCGTGGATGCTGGTAGAGGGGCTTCTCCTGTGGAGCAAAGTGGTAGCAGTCAACATGAGCGAAGACAGGAGAATGAAGTTCTACTATGTGACAGGCTGGGGTATCTACAGACTCCTCCGCCTTGGGCACTCAGAAAAACGTGTCCATTTTTCCTCTAGCAAAAGTTTCAGCAGGGGAGATTCCCCGGTAGCGGTGCTGAGTCACACAAATGTTTGGTTTGATTCAATACGAGAGCCAGATGCCTCTGCTCTGCCGAGGCTTTCTTACCTTTATTTGTCAAATTGCCAGTCTTAGAATGTAAGTTAAAAGCATTTCTGTTATTTTTCTAAAACTAAGAGTTCAATACCAAAAAATGAAAGAGGGAGTTTATGGTAAGATCTTGTTCTTGGGGGGCACTAGTACTGCCCAATAGTAATTAAAATATAGATATATATTTCTATATATTAGACTAAGCACCCTTTGTTCTGAGTGAGCCCTGTAGGGACATAGAATTCATTTGAATAAGCTGAGTTTCATATCAAAGAGGAGCCTCTTTAAGTCAGTGCTCCTTGCAAAACACACACCTAGCTGGACATTGGACAACTGGTTAAAATATTTTGGATTGTTTTATGTCTTTGATTGTCCACTTTGTTAAAAAACCAATCTGAGGAGTAAATTGCTTTGGTCAGGACTCAGGACTTGGAATGCTTTATACCTAGAAGGATGATGCTGACAGCGTATAAATCTGGTCTTGCAGAGCCGGGACAGATTTCAGCTGCAGTAAATTGATGTTGCTCATGGGGCTTCAGAGGCTAAGCTGGCTCATGCTGGAGCGTGTCTGGTCATGGGGGTTTTGAAGCAATTGTCTGGAGTGCAGATGACCTGCATGGGTCATCTCAGCTTTTCTTGGGGCTTAATCTCTGTTCTTTTTCTGCAGGCCTTCCAGTTGTTATCGTGGGTGTGACCCTTGCAACTTCCTTTAACAAGTATGTGGCAGACAACCATTGCTGGCTGAACGTTCAGACCAATGTCATCTGGGCCTTTGTTGGGCCTGTTCTCTTCATCCTGGCTGTAAGTGCCAAAACCTGCCGGGAAGGTGTGATTCCTTCGTGTCTGGTTTTAGGAAAGCATTGCAGAGTCAGGGGTGTCAGCACTTCTCTCGCTAAGGTGCTTGCTCGCAGGGCTCAGAGTGCCTGCGGCATCTGTAGGAGAATTTTTGTTATGCTTTATATATAATTTCACAACACAAATCTCTTTAATCAAAGCAGCTTTTTGATAGAAAAAACGTCCTTTAAGAAAATTATGCTGACTAGTTCTTGTTTTGCCTGTTAAATTAGGAATGTAGATAAATGTGTAGGTTGACGGTGACGTTGCCTTAACTGAAAGTCTGATTAATATGGGAACGTCTACATCCTTAAGTAGGATCAGCATCGTTATCCAACAATGTAGTAGCAGAGAAAGGTGCAATATTTAAGGGGTTTAGAGTAGACACTTAACAGAGAAGACATTCTGCAAGAGAAGTTTTGAGATAAGTTTTATAAATTTGATCCTTGTGTGGATAGCTCTATGACCTATTTTGTTCACTGCTTTCTCAGGAGTGATAGGTTTCTCCCTGAGGTCTGCAACTTGGTTATTGAGCTCCCAGCAGAAAAGACTCACCCACTGGAGCTGAGATTACAGAAGGTTACTGGGTCCAATGGCTCTTCTCTCACAGGTGAACACCTTTGTGCTGCTCCGGGTGGTGATGGTGACTGTGTCCAGTGCTCGCAGGAGATCCAAGATGCTGACGCCCAACAGCAGCCTGGAGAAACAGATCGGAATACAGATATGGTGAGCAGGGAAGGGGCTGGGTTTCCCAGCCATGGCTGCTCTGGGTGTGAAATGGTGGAATTATTGTGAAGCTGAGAGCCTTTGCCTTGGCGAAGTGAAAGTCCATGAGCTGGGGGAGTCGGGGCAGAAAGGATTTTCTCCTCCAGGGTAACCATGCGTCACCCAAAGGTAGTCTGTCTGCTCTAATGTCTGTGCCCCTGAGAAGCCCAGCCAGCACTTTCAGCCTCAGCAAGCTGGTGCTGGACTCCCACATCTGCACTCACACTCCGAAATCTCAACACTCTGGGACAGGAGACCCTTGACAGTGCCCGCTGGAATCAAAGCTACGCTGGGCCCGTTGGCATCACCAGAGGCAGCACTTTGGGCCTGGGAACGGCCGGTGCGAGCGTCCCCATTGTCTGCAGTGGTGATGGTGTGCGTGGGAGCGCAGGTCGCGCTGCCGAGCTGCCTGCCCCTTCGCTAACGTCCGCCCGCCGCGCTGCTCAGCAGCTCGCTGGCAGGCACGCAGATGTCCCGTCAAACATCGCCGTAGGGAAGTGGGGTAGCAGCTCGGGGTGTTTCAAGGAACCCAGGGACACAATTAGGTGCCCAGTTTCCACGGAATTTTATAGAGCTCTGAGCCACAGAAGTGGCTTCTCTCCGCTTCGCAGAACGTTGCAGTTTGAAGGGGTCGTAACTGATTTTATCTCACACCCTAAGTGTCCTTAGCGCTTGTGTGTGCCCCGCAGAAGGATGCCAGCTATAGAGAGTGCCGGGGTTTTGGCTATTTGCCATTATAAAAAACATTTTCTGTATGAGTGCATTGAAAGTACCCTGGTGGGGATTACATACTTGGGGAAAGAGGCGATGTAGTCTTCTGTAATCAGTCAATATAGAGAAACCTCTAAAAAACTGCTGCTTGAGTCATTATTTTATCATCCTCTGTGAATCTTTATTGTTGTTAGCTGGCGCCGGATGCCCCTGCTAGACACGCATTGTTCCCCTGTATCATAAATAAATTTTCCCAAATTTACAGAAGCACAAAGATAGGGCATTGCTGGAGGGCAGGGTGACATCCATATGCTAATAAAACAAATACAGAAGCCCTCTTTGTAGCAGCAATGGGGGGAAAAATAGCTGTTTTCTCATGGCTAATGATGTCAGCGAGCTCCTTTCTTGCTGAGTCTCAGTGATAAAGAGCAGGGCTGGCACGCTGGGGGCTGGGAGGTGAAATGTTTGGTTTTTCCCCTCTTAACTGATTTTGTTTGCAAAGGAATTTGTTCCATAGCTACCATCTTGGGTGCCTCTTGGTGGACGCATTGTCTGAAAGGCGCTTGCTGGGGGAGGAAAGCCGTCTCCAGCGTGGAGGCAAGGAGAGGTTCTTCCGAATCGCCTCGGGGTAGAGGCCAGGTGCTCCTAAACCCGCGGAGCGACTTCCCGGGCAGATGCGCTCACGTCTCTGTAACCTAGCGCAGACGCCCCAGGCCGATCGTGGCGAGACCCTGGGCAGCGTTTGCAGAGCCAGCGAGGCCGTTTGGCAGGCTGGGGCACCCTGGGCCCAGGGACGTGGGGCGCAACAGGGACCCCCAGGGCGAGCTGGCGGCTGGGAGGCGGGTGCCAGCGCGCGGTGTTTCGGCTTTGAAAAGCGCCCGGGTAACGCCGAGCTCTTCCTCCTGACAGGGCCACAGCCAAGCCCGTCCTGGTGCTGCTGCCAGTGCTGGGGCTGACCTGGGTGTGTGGGGTCCTTGTCCACCTCAGCATCGTTTGGGCCTACGTCTTCATCGTGCTGAACTCCCTCCAGGTGAGTCCTGTACCAGCTGGATCCTCACACCACAGCCAAGCAGTTGTCTGCAGCTTCTTGTGCTTCAGCATACTCCACCAGTCCTAAGAGCCAGGGACATTCGTCAGCTCTGAAGCCCAGCCCAGCTTTCCCAAGCCGCTCTGCTGTTTTGTCTGAGGAAACTAAGTTCATGCTGCCAAGATATGAAATACAGCCCTGGAGACCTTGGTCATCTCCTGGCCCTTCACCACCAATCTCTGGAATGTCTTACTGGTGCCACAGCTCTCCAGTTTGAATCTTGTTTCTCACGTTAGGTTTTCTGACATTAGCGTGGTTTCAAAATGACACTTCCAAACTGACACGCTTGCAGGGAGCTTCATTAGAGTTTTGGTTTGGTCATTTAATGGATAATTGAAATGGTAACTGTCCAGTTTAATGGGGCAGACATCCCACCCGCTGTTTGAGCCCCATTCCTACAGGGCGGGCCGTGTGCGCCAGCACCGCTCTCAGAACAGGGCTGTTCGTGGAGAGCGTCTCAAAAGCCACTTCCAGCCATAGCGTGTTTGACTGCTGCGTAGATGGTGTGTGTTCTAGGGTGCTTTTCGTCTGGTTCATGTTCGGACAAACTTAGTTGTGGCCTAAGAACTGCACAGGCAGAACCACCGTCCCTTTGCCGGGATGTCAGCTTTATTGAAGGGAGGCGAGAAGTAGAATTAAGAATCAAGGACTGAAAATCTTTACCCCAAAAATTTGTATTGTCTGCAGCCATGCAGCTGCTCCCCATGGGTGCTCCCAGTGCCCAGTGAGAGCTGCACTGGAATCCGGTGGGATGCAGGAGTGTTAGGTGGCACAGATTGCAACGTGGGCTGGTGATCAGGGCCTCGCACAGGGAGGCTGGAAGGATGTGTGCGGTTTCTGACTCTGATGTGCAAGACCTTGGGTGAGTCATGTCATCTCCTTCAGTCTTTTCATGTCTCTTCAGGTAGCATCTGGCTACGTTTTTAGGGCTGTTTGCTTGTCTCGGTGTCTTCCAGGACCATGGCTGTGACTCCTGAATGCTACAATACTTCAGAGTCACGTTGTTAATGTGTTAGTATTAATAGGGATCTCTATAGGGCAGAAAGTAACCCCGGTGTGTAAAGCAATACTTAATATTTGCTTCTAAATTCACTGGTTTCATCAAAAGAGTTTACAACTGTTTTTAGGGCTGTTTGCTTGTCTCGGTGTCTTCCAGGACCATGGCTGTGACTCCTGAATGCTACAATACTTCAGAGTCACGTTGTTAATGTGTTAGTATTAATAGGGATCTCTATAGGGCAGAAAGTAACCCCGGTGTGTAAAGCAATACTTAATATTTGCTTCTAAATTCACTGGTTTCATCAAAAGAGTTTACAACTTTCCCCAGCCGGTATGTGTTAAGGGAGCAAAGCAAATTGTGTTAGTCACAGCAGGCAGGAGCACTGGGTGCTGCACTGAGGTAGAACAGTTCCCAGGACCTCAGGATATCTGAAAGCCAGGGACACACGGTGACAAGAAGTCCCAGCACGTGTGCTTGCCACCTGCGACGCAAAGCAGCGGCGGAAGCTGTCCAGCCCTCGAGAGGACGCAGCTGCAGATGGAGCTAGAGCAGCACCGAACGCTGCTCCGGGCGCCGCGGGGCAG
>NW_010553521.1:1138-1446 GCF_000687285.1 Phaethon lepturus | reverse complement strand
GGTCCCGTGGGGGTATTGGGGGGTGCACTGAGTTCCCTCAGGGTTTGGGGGTCCCGTGGGGGTATTGGGCTTCCCCCGGTGTTCCGTGTGCTCCCTGGCTTGGGGTGCCACGTTGGGCACAGGGCTGCCTGTGTCCCCATCCTGTTCTGGGTGCCTTGTACATGTTTTGGCCCCCGAATACTCTGTGCCCCTCCCAGGTTGGGGGTCCCGTGTGAGACCCCCTGACACCCAGTGTCTCGCCTCAGCTGGGGGCTCTCAGGGCCCTTAAGGGCTTCCCCTGCCAAAACTGGGGTCCCCTTGGGGGTGGG
>NW_010553521.1:0-1039 GCF_000687285.1 Phaethon lepturus | reverse complement strand
GGGGTTGGGGGTGTCCCCTGACCCTCTCAGCCTCTCAGTTTTTGGGGTGTCCCTTCCCCCCCAGTGCTGCCCAGTCTCAGGTCTGACCACCCCTTGCTGGGTCCAAAAATGAGGGTTCAGCCTGGTGCTGTGGGGTGTCCTGGGGGGTAAATGTGACTGTTGGAGGTGCTCCCCCTCTTCCCCCCCCGCCAAATTCTGGCTGGCTTAACCCTTTCTGGGCTGGTTGGTGATTCCCCTTGGGGTCAGCATGAGGATGGAGAGAAGCTGGACCCAGTCACGTACCCCATGTTGGTGTGAATCCCCCCCCCCTTCCCGAGCTTCACCCTCCGTCCCCCATCATGGGTAGTCACCCCCATCCCTTCTCCCTGTGTGTCCCTCGCTGGGGCTCCTTTTCTGGGGGGGGCTCCGGAGCTGGTGGATTACCTGGGTGCTGTTGGGGTGCTTAACTGGTGTTTTAGGGTTTCCAGGCTGTTTCTTATCAACAGGCTGGTTCCTGATTCCGATAAGCGCCTGATTAATGATCAGCTTTAAAATGCATCTTAAAAATCTCCCAGTTCAGTAGTTTTTGGAGTAGGGGGGGAAGAGAGATTTCGGATGCTAGGCTGAGACCCCAGCATGGCATTAATTGCACTCCTCTGTAATTCCCCAGTGACTTTTCGAGCGATCCCCTCGGATGTGACCGCCGGGATCTTTCCGCTGCGAGTTCCCAGCGCAAAGAAAACAAAGGTACCGGGGATCTTCCTGCAGCTCCCACGGGTTTTTTTTGTGGGTGTCTCTTTCTCTAGACTCAGCAGGGCACCCCTGGGCCAGGACCGAGCACCCAGAGGGACCTGGGGGCTTGAGGGTGGCTGGTGTAGGGCAGGTAGAGGCTCCTGCTCTCTGGGCTGAGCTCCTTTTTTTTTTTGCCCCCTCCCCTTATTTGAGCCTGGAGCTGGAGCCTTTAGCATTAAAAGTTTCCTCAGAAACTGCTTTTCATGAGAAGCCAGCCCTGGCTCCGCGGCGGTTCGTGGCGCGCTTCCCTCCCACACGAGCCGGGCAG
>NW_010553520.1:0-5789 GCF_000687285.1 Phaethon lepturus | reverse complement strand
TTTTATACACATTGATGAGATCTCTAAGAGCCTTCTATTTCCCAGGCTAAATAATCTCATCTCTCTCAGCCTCTCCTCATATGAAACATGTTCCAATCCATTAATATTTTTGGACCTCATACTTGTCTTGTCACCATGGATCTGCCCTCTAATCGGTGGAGTGTGTCTGACCCTGGTTCCCTTTACCAGATGTGATTCTGACTCTGACCTGACTGACCTTGTGGCTTTACCTCACATCTGTCCTATCGCTATGAATTTACCTGATAATCTGGACTCTTGGTTGAACTTGGCTGCTACCCCTGGGCCTGCTTTGCTCCCCCTGCTAGCATACTGTAGGACAGGACCCTGGCTGTCAAGGCCCCTGCCCTGCTGGCATGTTACTACACTCTACTCCTTATCCATTAGGGAGCAGCTGTCCCTCTCTGTTTTCTGACACTTTGTACCACTGTTCACAATGAGTTTGAGTTCCTGCTTATTGCAGTGGGTCTGAATATTCTCTCTACCACTCACATGAGTCTGAGTGTTCATTTGTGGGAAAAAAAAACAAAAAAACAAGCAACTCAAAAAAACCCAAAAATCTGAAAGCAGCAGTTTATGGTCATTGATTAAAGAGTTCTGAGATTTCTAAAGTTGCAAACACGTATTTAGTGAAGTCTGGCCAACATCTGCTAAAGCTTATGGTGTTTTTGGAAGCAGGCCACCTTCAACTAGCATCATGCTGCACAATTATCTTTTTTATTACTTTCCCAGACAGTGATCTGCGATGAAGATATAATCGTGACATACAGTAACACAAAAAGTAAGGATGAAGTCCTCTGTGAATAGTATAAATTATTTAAAGAGGGAAACTGGTCTCAGAAAGGAAAGATAAATACATGCACAAAGCGATGCATTTCTGAAAACTAAATCACAGAATTGATTGCTGCTATGATCATGCAATCACAATATTTTAAAAGGGCCAATTAAATGGCCATTTGTAGAGACAGTCTCAATGACTAAGTGGTTCTTCTAGCTGAGGATGCAACAGGGTGCTTGCTTAAGGGATTTCCTGGTTTTACTATAATCTGTCTTCTCAGACCTTCTGATATTGTGATACTTCTGCTTCAACTCTGCTTCTGCCTCTACATTGTTCAGCTAGAACCTTCATTGGTTCCTTTTTCACAGAATCACAGAATCATTAAGGCTGGAAAAGACCTTCAAGATCATCAAGTCCAACCATCAACACAACACCACCATGCCCACTAAACCATGTCCCCAAGTGCCACATCTACACGTTTTTTGAACACTTCCAGTGATGGTGACTCCACCACCTCCCTGGGCAGCCTGTTCCAATGCTTCACCACTCTCTCCATAAAGAAGTTTTTCCTAATATATCTTGTCTAAAATATATATATATAGTCTAATCCATATATATCTCTATACTTATATCTCTAGATATATTGATATAAGTATAGATCTAGATCTAGATATATCTAGATAGATTTAGATATATCTATATCTATATATCAAATATATATATGTATATAGTTTAGTCTTTTTTTCACACCCTATCTCATCTCCTTGAGTTCCCTGCTTTGTTCCCTTGTTACTTGTTACTTGTCTTTTATCCTGTCCTACTTTCATACTGAAAATGTCAAGTAAAAACAGGATCAGGATATTTGTGGTGTTTGTGTTTGTGTTAGTGCTGGTTTTGTGTGTGATACCTGTAAAGGCACCTTTCTTGTGTTTGTGTTGATCTGTCGGTGGTTGGCCAACTGTGTGTGCACGTGTGTCCCCTAGCCTAGGTATCCCTGAGTAGGTCTCTTCAGTTCTATTATTTTCATGATGCATAGCACTACACACAAATATTAAAACAAAGTTTTTTCATGCTTTATGTAACATCTATGTCATCTCTCCTTGAACTTTGCAACAGTGAAATACATTTGTTTGCCTAATAATGTAACAGCGATGGATTTTCACAAAATATTTTCTCCAAAAATGACTAAAACATGATAATTTAAGAAAATAGGAAATAGAACTTACCAAGAAGTCATGGACTGGTCACTGGCAATTCAACCTCACTGATTTCATACAAGAATGCTTGTTACGCTAGCAACATCCTTGTTCTGTTACAGGTGATGTAGCAAGGACAGAAAATCTAGTGGTTTAAATCTTGAACAGAGTGGTTTTAACTTCCATCACAGATGCAGCAGTAAAATGTGACCTTTTATAATTCATTTCACATATGACATGTTACATCTCAAAAGAGAAAATTATGATTAGTGTAGAAAATTAATTTTATAAAAATTGTAATATGTGTAAATTAAAGCTTTAATAATAAATGAAGATCATCTTGAGTAAATGAAGACAAACTCTTATTTTCCTTTCCAAATCTCAATAACTTTATTGGCTTAAGTAAGTAACTAAGCACTGCCAGACTTAATAAATTACAGAACCTGTGTTAAATTCATTTCACATCAGTAATTTTTTAAATGCACTTTCAACATCTATCATTTGCGGACTATTTTAAATGGTGCGCTGTCATATATTCTGATTTTTTTTTCTCTCTTCCTTTCTTATAGTATACCTACCTTTCTTTGGGATTAAATCATACCTCTTTTTTTCAAGAACTATCAAAGCTGAATTCAGATGCCTAATAGAAAAAAACATATTTGTAAAAAATTAAGAATAACCTGTCTGGGGAAAAAAAAGTATGATTCGTATAATTTTCATTTTACTGGGACGTATTAAGATAGTAAATGAAGTCCTCAAACCAGATGAGGTCTCACATGGACATTCAACATTTCTTACAGCCGTCCTTTTTCATTAGAGATAAGTCTGGACCATGGTTCTCAGTAGAAAGCAATTAATTACTTTTGTTATACAGAGGTAACACAAAAGCTGACATTTAATGTTTAATGTGTTTTTTTTCTTTTTCTTTTCATTTTCTAATGTACACTGAATCAAAATATTTTTAGCTATCTACTAATCTCTCTTTACCATCTTCTTTTTGTATCCCAAGAGCATTATCATGGCAACACACTGAGAGGAAGAGTGCTCTTACTGCCATGTGAAGTAAATAAAGTGTCGTTAGTTCACATATCAGCCAACTGATTGCAAAGGAGATTCTCAGCAAAGTTTTTTGGAACATATTCTACTGATTCATCTTAGTTTTCCTGTATTTTCTTATGGACTACTCTATCGGTTTAGTGTGGTATGTGTTTTCATTTAAAGGTGAATATATTTTCTTCTAAATTTTCACATTAATATTTATATATGAAGTTTTGAAATATCATAGTCAACCTTAACTAAAGGTTTGTTTTTCTACAAGTTTTTACTTTCTTAAACAGGTATCCTTTGAGCTTAAAAGATCTGTACTAGTTCCAAAGTCAGAGATTATTTTACTGGAGTTTGAGCAAAGTTTTCCCTACTATATCTTTCTCTACTTTCTCTATATAATACTGGGGGCAGGGAGACAGTAGAGTTTTAGATTTTGAAGTCTACTTTACCTTCTTTCTTTTTTCCTTTTTTTTTTTTTTTTTTTTATAAGAGAGAGAAAGTGCCAAAGTTTGAAAGCAAAATTTTTTAAGAACAGAGTTATAGGAAGTGAAAAGAAGAATCTGAATATATACAGTGGAATATGCCAAAATTTTCTGCGGTTTTAGAAAGCATTTTTTCCCTCAAAGGCAACTACATATCCTTTCTATCCAGAACGACTAGGCCCAAGGGGCTTTTCTAGGATAAGCTGCACAAACAATACTGGAAATGTCTAAGTGGAACAAAATATTTTCCAAAACCTGAAACTGAGGAACAAAAGAAAACCATTACAAAATAAAATCAACAAAAAGATGGAACCTTGATTTTAAGGACTGATTTTTGTTGCTCCTTAATAAAGGGGAACTTAAATATGGGATATTTCTATCTGTGACTCCATTCTTTCAGTGAATTTCCATGTACAAGATACGTACACGCTTCCTTGCTAACTTGGATTTGGCAGGAACTAACTACAGTTCCCAGTGAAACCCTATAAATTCTCCCTAGCAAGGAGGTGGTGAAGAAGTTGTCTATGTAAGTTATATATGTTCTATAGTATAACTGTATTATCACATATGGTCATGTACGTGACCTTTTTAGAAAGAAAGGCAGAAATAGAAAAGAACACTAAATAAATAAATAAGTGTATGTAACCCTCTGTGCTGGAGATCAGAGGTAAAAGAGCTATTTGCTGCCATCTGTTGATGAACTGGACAAAGAGATGGAAAGAGCAACCAGCCCTGTATTAAATATCCTCCCTACCAGCATACGAAGGCTTGGCTGGTTTTGGATATTTGCTCAAGATTTCCTCATGGGACAAATGAAATATCATTACAATTTTTCTGTCACTGAAAAACAGTATGACTGTTCTCAGGGAGATTAATCGCAGCTTAAAACTTCATGATGCCCTCAGGTAGAGGATCTACTGTGAAAAAGAGGAGATGGAAAACTCATTCATACCTTATTGGAAGACTGCATCCTTGGTAGTTTAAGAGTAATACAGTCTCATAGAGCAGTAAAATCATATACACATTATGATCATACACATTGTTAAACACCACTTCTAGAAAAATTGCACAATTAAAATGTATCTGTGACCATACTGGGGAGAGATGATGGGAGATCTGCAATAACAAATAGCTGCAAATGTTGACTGAACACTTACAAAAAAATTGTTTCCAACTTTTATGAAGGATTTTTCCTTATTTTATGCAGATGTGTTGCTTATGTACTTGAAGTCTTTGAAGGATTTTATGTAAGTTTTGTTTCGTATAAACGTGCTGACATTACAAAACACTTTCTGTAATCATCGGTTTACACGATGTATTTGCTCTTTTGTGACCAGGTATCTTACAGAAAACAAACAGGTTGGGAATAAATTTCAAACTGAGGCACACATATTTTTTTATTTTGGGAATTTTAACTATGAAGACTAAACATTTTTCATGTTGTTAGAAGAACTGAATGCAGAGGAATGTAGTATCACTAGAATTTTCAACACAGTGGAACAAATTATTTATAAAGATAGAAATCATGAGTGGAGGAACTTCAGAACTCTTTAGTCTTGGATGTTTGAAACTCAGTTAAGCTCCACACACTTCTGTTTATAGTGATAATGAAACGTTATGTTTTATGAAACAACATTTCAGATATCTCTGGATATCCAAGATATAGATATGGAATGATGAAGAGGAAACAGAATTTACAGAAGCTTTTCATTCTTTTGGACAAACTGGTAATTAGATAGACCTTTAACAGCTGAAGCCTTTCTTTACTGACTGAAATAGAATATAAAATAATGACTATCTGGGACACTTGATTTAGGATGTTAACCAAGACTTTTAGGCATACAAATTGGACTGGGCACAGCAGGAGCTGCTGGGGGGAACTCTAGAGCTGCCCAACGTTATCCCCTGGAGGGCTGCTGTAACAGTGAGTGAAATACTCAATAGGAAGGTCCAGTCAGTCACCTAGATCCAAACCCACCTATTGTCTCAAGCCAGTCCATTAACTCATATCTGAAAATAACTGACTGGAGAGGTCCTGGACCATCCCAGGAAGTACTGACTAAGAGCAATGTGTGTGCACATAGGCACAGCCCTGTTATCCACCTCTATCAGAATTGCAATTGGTCTTCTATATCTCTAAAATGTGCAAAATCTCTTCTGTTATCTCCCTGTATTATTGCTATTATACTGGCAACAAATAACCTTAAGAAATTTGCACTGCATGTCATGCAGAAATCACACACAGAAATCACACACAGAAACACTAGG
>NW_010553519.1:2581-7100 GCF_000687285.1 Phaethon lepturus | reverse complement strand
CCGCTGGCATGGGGCTGATGGAGCCAACGCCTACAGCAGCTGTGAAATGCCAAAACCTAGAGAGCCAGCAGCGCCATTGTTCATTACTGGCTTTTTAATTATTCTTCTGGGGTCAGCTGCAATAAACAGACTCCCAGACTGCATCAACCTTTTGCCATTTTACAAGTCAAATATGCCCAGCAAAAATATGATATTTAGGCTAGCTTGGAACTGTCACAACAGGCACAAAATCCTGTCTTACTCTCCTGTTAAATGATCCTTGCTCTAAGGAAAAAAAAATAAAGATTAATGAATGCATCCATATGAGCTATTAAGAGAAAAATAAAGGCAGAGATAAAGAAAGACAGAGGCAGAGAATGGTAGATCCTAAAACATGTGTTTTCAGCAATTTCATTTTTTATACAATAGATGCAGTTTCTTTCTTTCCTCAGATTGGAAAAATAGGCTTTTCAACCATCTCATGAACAGCAGTGTATAATAACATCTCCTTGCTATTAATATGCAAATTGAAATGCACACACTGATTAAAAACATATTAGACAATGGCTATTGTCGAAGACCCACGAGCACACTACAAGGCTCGATTAGCAAGCAGTGGCCCGCAGAGGGGATGCTCCCCGTCAAGCACTGGCATGGCAAACCCAGCCCACACCATTGAGGCAAGTGAGCTCTTACCGTCACTGCTGCACCAGCACAAGCAAAGCCCCCAGGAAAGTGCCTGCAGACAGAGTCCTCCTGTCCGGGCTTCTTACAGAGGCTGGTAAAAACTCACCCAGCTCTGCATTTAAGCTCAGGTCCTGCTGGCAGGAGCTGCTGCAGCCACCAGCGCTGCCCGGGCACCTGCTCTGCTGCTGGCGATGCCCTCCCTCCGCACAGCTCCCTCCTCCTCCTCGGTCCGGGGAGCAGCCTGGCTCTTGCAGCTCCCAGCGGTCGGCTCGAGGGAGGGCTGGGGGGACAGACGGAGCTTAAATGCGGCTCCCAGAGCAATGGGGATGCGAGGGGGGTGTCCAGGTGAGGCTGGCTGGAGCAGTTAAGAACCCTGGTGCATTTGGGGCTCTCACAAGCGTGTCGTACTGATGACATTAAGCACGTTCCTTCACGAGACGGGGTGTGGTAATAGCCCCATCAAAGATGGTATGGGATTAATACGTTTTACTTCCACGGTTTGGCATCTGTGGTCACGTCAAAGTGGGTTGCAAGTGGACAGGACCATCACGGAGAGATGTCTGGCCTAATTGTTCAGTGGCAGCTGCTCATGTTCTGCCCTGTGCCTTCAGCAAAACCCCAATCTGCAACCCCTCTGTTGAAGGATATGAAATGAGGTTCTGGCAAGAGTACAAGCCAGCTGCACTCAGAAATGATTTTTAGTAGTACCAGCAGGATTATGAGATGCACAAAGGTGCTGGGAAAATGAGGATATGATGTAGAGCAGAAAGAGTCTGCTTTAGATCTCCTGCGGCTTAGGGTACAAGTAATATGTAAGAAAGCAGTATGGAAGCGCAATACATCGCTCTGGCTTGAAGAGTTCTGCAGCTGTCTCCCAACCCAGCTCCTCAAAGCCAGAAGAACACACTTAGCAAAGATAAACATCACCAGGTCAACAGGACCAGCTGCATTATCCCTATTCTGACACTGGAAATAGAAATTAGACTAGAAAATTTATCCTAAAGTCTTGCAATTGAGCTCAGTGCAGTAATTTAAGTGGGGAACACTTTGCAATGTTAATGGATATTTGCCTTCTCTCTCTTGAGATCTTGAATGTTTAACCAACAAATTGGGTCTACCCTATCTCACAGATCTGCAGCAAACCCGGAGGTTCCCAGTAGCCTCTCACTGGTGGGAGAGGACTTTCAGCTGGTCACACGCTTGAGGAGTTCAAATGAATCCAGACAAGTGCAGAAAGTGATGAGCACAGCCAGAAGGAGGGAATGCAGACTTTCACATACATAATTTGAGGATTATGGAAGGTGGTTTTAAAGGTCAGGACTTGCTCATTAAGTTGACGCCATAGGAACTTAACAAAGAAAGTACCACTTACGTACTAGCAGTGTTCTTCTCCCGTGATTAATTTCTTTGTATTAAGTAGCATGTCTCAGGGTAGAGTCACTTTACACACTGTTGCTATAGAGCTCTATTGCCTTAGCACAAGAAGCCAGTTAAAACATATGTATTATTTGTGCTATATTATGTCTGAGCATAAAACACTACAGAAAGTTAGTGTCTCGCCTCCCAAAACATAACCTAATGTATTTGCACCAGAGCCTGAAGAACTGTATTAGTATGTGCTACAAAACTCTAATGAAACGCGTCTGAAAGATTATGGGTTTGGTGTTAATAATCACATTTCCAGCTGTCTCCTGGTGCCAGCGGTATTCCAGTTAGCACTGCTCCTTAGAAGCTTGTGTGTGTGGCAAGACACAACCAGACTGACACTTAATTATTGAGATTCACTTTCTTCACAGAATATCTTGCACAGAATTTTAAGCTGGGAAAATGTTTGGCCAGAACAGACAAAATTAAATTCTGTAACATATAGTTGTTCTCCATGAAAAATGCAGAGTATGTTTTGGGGCTTTTTTAATGACGAAAATATATGCAAATGTTTCCACCCTTCAATTTAAAGTAACCTTGGGGGATGCAATGGTTGCACTGCATCCATTTTCAAAGATCTCTAATGTATCTGCACACAGCATTTAAGCCGGGGGTGGTATACTAGTCTCAACATCAGAAAAGAGCATGCAATCTAGAGGCATTTCTGCAGGGATCACTGACTTACCACTAGGAGATTTGTCTTTTTACGTCTTGCTTTGAAGGCCTAATGAACTTAGGAAGAGCAGGAGATTAGAAGGACTTAGGGACCAAAGCCTGATTGACTGGACCAGGACAATATCGGCAACAAATGCAAATATTGCGCTGCTCTAGTTACTCCAGTTTGGAACAGGACAGAGCAGGGGGATGTGACGCGGCATCTCATTCTCACCTCAAGGTGCCTCTTGCTCACCAGGGCTGGGTGGCGTGGGAACGCGGCAACCTCGTCTGCAGCGCTGACCCTCCTGCTCTCGCATACATCATCTTTGCACCACCACGGGACAAACCATATACCTGGGAGCTGCCAGAGTGGCATAAAAATCTAGGTATTTCTAAATTAGAGACAGGTCCTCTGTCTTTGGTCATCCTCTTAGATGAAGGAAGCCACCGACTCCAGGCCAAGCCGGGCAGTCAGGGGAGAAGGGCAGCCAGATTTGTATGGGCTGAGTATTGGAGGCTGAGTTCAACCCAGCTCACGACAGCCACATCAGAGCTGTCGACACACCTGCCTTTGGGAAAGAAATTGTGTTTGTGCTGTAATTAATTTGCTGCAATTAGCTTGTAGTGATTACCTGAGCACACAAGTTAAAAGATTTTTTTTTCCTCTCCTGACAAAATCGCCTCTGCAGCACCCTGGGTGCAGCTTGGAGGATGGGACGTAGGCTGCAGGAAGGAAGAATTTGCGGGGGAAGGAGGCTCAAAAAAAGTCAGCCTGCACATGCATGAATGATGTACCCTATTTCTGTAAATCACTCTCTCTGTAAAGAGGCAGTTTAGCTTCAGAAACACTGGCTTCTTATGTTATTACCCAAAGCACAATAAATGAAACAGCCCCACAGCTATGAAACCTAAGGAGATGCTTACTCATCTGTGAACAACCCATTCTCCTCCACACATGAAAGGCATTGATGCAAGAGCACAAATTAATCATATAGACCTTCTTCGGTATCTTTTACTGTCCCCAGACAGCAAACAATTAGATTCTGCAGAGCGTCTGACCCTTCCCTTCACAAGACTGAAGGCACCAGCACACCCCGCAGCCCAGCCGCGGCCAAGGCTCCCGACGAGCGCAGCTCCCGGCAGTCCCTGGATTGCGGAAGAGCAAGGTCTCTCTCCCAACCCGGTTCACTTCTGTCTGTTTAGACCCCCCTTAGCAAGGCAGAGTAAATGAGATGCTGCTGGCTGGTGCACTGCAAAGTACAGACCTGGAACACAGCGCAGGGGATGGCTCCATTTTGCAGGCACCTCACCTCTGCCATGAGCTTTCAAACAGGAAAAAGCTGTAGGTACCGGAGCCTCCGAACACAAATGCAATGTCGTATACATAAAAACAAGGCAAGTATTGCACATGTGAGCATATGCAAGGAGCGGCACACAAGCTACCCCACTTGTATACAAAATATTTTTTAAACATGTAACATGAAATCAGCACGAGCTTGTGAAGAAGTGAGAGCACCGAAGGGACAAGGTTTTGTGATGAGCTCTGTGGGTTCCCACTCTCCCCTCAGCAATATATAGGAGCAAGGTGAAGGGAAAAATCACTTCCAGACAGACTGTATGCTAGAAGCATTTGTAACTTACCTCATTTGTCCCTTTTGTACGCAGAAGATATTCTTCAAGTATGTAACAGCATCCTGTACATCTATTTGAAACACACCTCGGCACCGGTCTGAGTCCTGTAGCCGCTGCTCTCGCAGGCTACGTTCCAATA
>NW_010553519.1:0-2550 GCF_000687285.1 Phaethon lepturus | reverse complement strand
TCTTTCCCTGCGCTGCTTAAGCTAAACTAAACTAAGCACAAACAAAACACAACGGGGAAGATTTTCAAACCAGATAAAGACAGCTAGGCAAACTTTAGCATTCAAGTGATTTTTGTGTCTGTGTCTCCTACCTGTCGCAGCTCAGACATGCGAGTTAGGGACTTTGCCCTGCATTTCTGTAACCTCTGTCATCACACATGATGATATTCATACTCATGTCACCAAATATGAAGATGACCAATAGGATTGCTCTGTTCTGTCAAGTCAATTAGCCCAGTTATTACACAGACATAGCAAGTCCCTTTGATTAAATATCAAATGAAGCTAAAGCACTGAACATTGCCTATTAAGAATATTTGCCAACAGATTTCATACGTTACAGCAAAAAAACCCCAAACCCAAATGACACGAGTCTCATTTCTTCTTAGATTAGTAGCGGTCTATTTAGTCTTCACTGCTGGCAGGCAACATAACATGGGCTTCTGTGGAGCAACATTTATTATTGATCTTCCTCCTTATTTAGGAGAATTACTTCTCTTCTCTCCTGAAGATTTGAAAGAGTCTTTTAAAAATAAATCTGTTCCGTTTGGGCTTTTAATTGCCTTTGCAAGGTAGAAGAATAATTTCCACTGACAAAAATGGGTTTGTTTTCATTAAAAAGGTGACCCTAGCAGCGAGGTAGTGAGGGATTTCAGAGTCCCAGATGAGACAGTAATTAAGAAGCCAGTTACACAGTATTATCATTGCAAAGGAAAGCCAAAGCAGCTTTCCATGGCACTGCTCCCTGCGGCGCATGTCTGCAGCCCATGCTCTGCTCCAGCCGGCCACAGAAGATGAACTTCTTCCCACAGTAGTGAAAGGTATGAAAAACAGAACCCCATCAGCAGCAGATTAAGACTATTTTTCTTCCTCCGGTATCACAAGGTCCCCTCCATGAAAAGCCTGCTCCTGCTTCATCCCACAGGCTCATTTACAAGCAGAATGACTTGTACGGACAGAGTCCTACCGGTACCGGCACTGGCTTCAGGACAATTATGTCTTAGCATGTGCTGGCTTGTGACTTAATGACTTTAAATATTGCCCTTCCCCACAACTGGTTGAGCACAGGTTTACAGTGAAGCTGCCTTGATCTCACATGCACATCTGCCACTCAAGACTGCTCTGCTGTACAAACCCTGTGGGTGTTGCTTGCCTCCAAGTGAGACGGATCAAGGTTACTAAGCAGTGCCTACAGCATCCTCTACTACAGAACTTGGTATCGTATGGGCTACCATATTACAAATACACAATAATAGTAATAGTTCTATGAACGTATAAAATGACATTTGCATCACAACTGCAGTTTTCCCAGCGATGTACCCAAACATATCTCATCTGAAACATACAGCACTACTCAGCAGCAAAATGCAGAGCAATACGCTTTGCTTTGGTCCATTAAGGTGCAGAAGAGCGTACGGAGGACACAGATTAATCATCTCGGTACGATTTATTCACTTGGCAGAAAATTCACAAACCTGCAGGCCACGGTGGTGAGCTGTGGATCAAATTAAAAGTTTTCCCGATGCAGAGCCAGTAGCAGCAGGTGCCTGCTCTTCCTTGAGATGCTGGAGAAGTGGATTTGCACCTTGCTGGGATTCCTGGTAAATGAACTGATGGATCCGTACACATCACTGCTCCCTTCCAAAGACATAAGAGAGCCTCTAGCCGAGCGTGCACAAAAAGGAAACGTCAAAGCCTGTTACTTCAGAGATGCAGAAGCAGGGAAATGGCCACAGTCTCAGAAGAATTGTGCTAGTACACATACGTAAAACAACCACATTGCTCTTTAAAAAGGTGGTGCTTAATCTCTAGCAGCATTCACAAGACAGGTTCTCTGCATGCAAGGTGCCCTCACCAAGTCTGTGGAACAGGGCGGAGCGAGGTTTGTTATGTGTTGCTCGTAGTACCTACATGAAAGTGGATCATATTTATTGCAGCTCTTTGCATTGCAGCAGGTTAGGCAAGAAACCTGGTCTCTTTGTGCTGACTGCAGGAGAAAAACTAAAATCCTTGTGAGCTCCCTCTCTCCAGCGGATAGAATTACTTTTGTTTCCGCTCCCCCCAAAGCCAGTGAGGAATAAACACCTTCTCTATAGATGAGCACCGAACTGCTGCAGACCGGGACCCGGCAGGGGTCTGTACAAACAGTGATCCTCTCAGACCAGTTAAGGCTGGTTTTCCGTCAATTTTTTCTCCTTTCAAATTCTTTGAGTTTTTTCCTCCCTGTGAGCAAGGACCCTCAAGCCACAGTCCCCGCGTCTCCCTGCGGAGCTGTCAGACGGGGTCCTTCGTGGGTGGTGGGACCCCGGCTGGAGGGGCTGCCCGAGGCACCCAGCACCTGGAGGGTCTCTAACGCGTCCAGCTCCTAAAGCTCCCTGCAGACCTGGCCCTGCTGAAGGCCTCTCACAGTGCAAACACAGCTGCGACATACAGGGTCTTCTGACGCAGGGAAAGCTTCGGTCCAACCCCTGCTCGCGCGGCAGGGAAACGCCAGGGCTCGGCGGCGGCCCC
>NW_010553518.1:10752-11120 GCF_000687285.1 Phaethon lepturus | reverse complement strand
CCTCAGCTGCAGGGACAGCGTCGGAGAGGTGACAGGGAACACAGGATGGGACATCTGAGGACATCTCCACAGACAACACCCTGGGGGCACGTCCCGAGTGAGCCGCAGGCTCCGGGCGGGGCACAAGAGCGACTTGGAAGTGAAAAAAGAGGCTCAAAAGAAGAAAGCAGAAGCCCTTTGTCCAGAAGATGACAGCTCCCCTTAAAATCCCCAGATGGGAGAAAATGGGCTTTCCACAGCGGGTAGTCCCCAGCCTGCAAGACGTCCCCACCGCGTCCCAGACAGCTCCCGCGCCACCCGTCCCACGCAGAGGAAGAGGGTGGCACAGAGCCACCCACAGAGACGAGGCGACCACCCATCCTCCACCG
>NW_010553518.1:10365-10604 GCF_000687285.1 Phaethon lepturus | reverse complement strand
GCTCTGCCTGCCACCCCCTCCATGCTCCCACCAGCATCCAGACCGCAGGCAGAGCACGGGTCTGAACACATGGGAGAGCAACCCCACTCCCCGAGGGCCTGGCTGCACGGCCGGAGGGCGAACGGGGCTTCTCCCCCCTGGAAAGACTCATCCTGCAGCTGACTGCAGCGCCCCAGGGCTGTGGTTCGCCCGGAGCAGGAGCTGTGCTACTGCTGGAAGTCCCCGGCGCTCCCCGGCTG
>NW_010553518.1:8617-10323 GCF_000687285.1 Phaethon lepturus | reverse complement strand
CGGGGAGAAGACGTAGGCAGAGGAGGTTCCTCTGTCCGTCAGCGCCGTCTGCGGAGGGAGGCCTGGGTGGGAAGGCTCCTCCAGGGCCAGAATGTCTATGGGGGCTTCGGCAACATCTCTGAGGGACTGATCGAGGGCCACAGAAGGATCAAAGAGCAGAGGGGACGGGGGACACTGCATGCCATCGCCCACCACGTCCAAGTCCTAGGAGAGAAAACAGCGGGAGCGGCTCAGCAGCAGGAGGGGTCCCGAGGAACCCCGTGGGAGACAAAAGCACGAGTCCTCACAGCCCTTCTCCATTATGCCCTTGAGCAACGGGGCAGGAGCGGGCAGCAGACTCCTCCACTGCTTTACGGGCGCAGGAGGAAGGCAGAGCAGCGGGCACCATGCCACTCTGACACCCAGCCTCAGTAGCTGGGAAGGGAACACGGCTGTGAGGGCCTCCTCCTCCAGAACAGTGTGATTCAGGCTGGCAATGCTGCACTCCCCTTGAAAACAAGGTGTGGGGCACAAGGTCTGGAGCCCAGTGTGACGTGCTGCCCCAGAAGCATCCCTGCAGCAGCCGGGGCTGTGAAACGGTCCAATCCTGCCCTCCTCAGCACACCTGGAGCAGGCACCCTCTCCCAGGATTTCACACAACCCTCTTGCTTGTCCTGACACAAGGGATTAGAGTGGACGGTTTCTGGCTTACTCCTGCGTCCGCCCTGCTCGCTGCCGTCTGCCATGTGCGTGGATAACCCCGCTGACGCGAGAGGCTGGGATTCCTGTGAGGCTATTGTTAAAGGACGGGGGTTTGTTTTGGCTTTGGAGGGTGTTTGCCATCAAGACGAGATGCCTGCGACTCATGAGTGGCATTCTACCAGCCCAGCGTGACGGGAGATACAACACAGATGCTCTACGCAGCCGTACGCTGCTGTAGCTCCGAATCCCTCTGAGCCGAGGGCTCTCGCAGGGTGTCTGCGGTTCACATCCACGCATGGCTCGGGGTACAGGACAGAAGCAAGGTGCCCGTGCTCCTGCCTGAAGCACCTAAAACCCCGCACAGAACAGGGGACCCTCTCAAAGGACAGGCTGTGGGAGAGAAGCAGTTACATTTTTCATTTCTGACCCGAAAAAACCACCACCTCCCACAAAGGCTGTTTTCAGAGAGAGCCAGCTCTGCCCCACAGGAGGAGGGCTGGGCTCTGGTCCAACGCCCACCGAAGGCAGAGGGAGCGTTCCCCCGACCCCAGGGGTGCTGGGCCCAGCCTGACCCCACAGCAGCAGCACTTGCTCTCCCGTGTTAACACTGTGGCTGCTGCCATCCCCGGGACTCTGCAGCGGCTGGCGATCCCTCCTCCATCAGCAAACTCTAAAGGGGTTATGAGATTTGCCTCCTGATAGAAGCACTCAAGAATCTCAGGGGCATCCAAATACTAAAGCAAGTGACGCCTTGTTCAGAGGAGAAGCTCCAAATGACCACAGTATTTTTTTGTTTAAACAAATTTCAGAGGATTTTAAGCATGTAGGCTTAACATGCATGCAAGACATCAGAATAATCTGGGGATTAAAACCCTCACTTACTCCTCATGGGAGAGGAGAAGGGGAAAAAAAAAATCCTCTTTTTAAAAAGCCCCTAAATACAGATTTAAATGAGAACACAGCCCTTCTAAAGGGGCAGTCACCAACCCTACACAAACAAACATCTCGCAAACCTATTGCATTCC
>NW_010553518.1:0-8601 GCF_000687285.1 Phaethon lepturus | reverse complement strand
CTGCACGTTTTTCAAAAGACTCTCCTTCCCCAAGCCAGCAATAAAAAAAAATAATTCTCCATTATCTGTGCTGGGGAGGCAGCACTTTAACACGACGTCCACACGTGCTCCACACAGAGAGCACTGGATCTGCGGTACCGCAGCCTGCTCCACCAGTGTTTCAGTGTGACTTCATGCCACGCAATGAGAACAGCGATATTCAGGGGAAGTTTTTCTGCAGGACACGTTGCTTGCACACCACGGCCTAAAGCACACTGCACAACTTACATCGCTGAACTCCAGGGGCAAGCTCTCCGTGGGCTGGAGCTCAGCAGCACTCAAGTACAGGTCCGTGGGGGCAGCTTCCAGCTCCTCGGGGACAGCCAGCACCTGCTCGGGCACGTACATCTGCGGAGGCAACCGGAGATGGAGCGGGCAGCACGGATCCTCGGAGAGGCTCACGGGAACTGGCTTGTTGCAGGGCACTTCCTCAGAGCCTTGACACGGTTTAAACAGAGTCTGGTTAGCGTCCTGACAGATGTCTGGGAAAACGTGGTCAAGGAGAACCTGTACAGCAGACAAGCTACGGACAGATACGCATCCAGAGGCGTAAACGCTCCCCACTCACTCACCACCCTCCAGCAAGTGCTGTTAAAAACCCCATACATTTCTGCACGGTCAGGAGTCCAGGCTTCAGAGTTGCACCCCGACTGCCCATCGACACGGGTGACGTTACTTGCACGATGGAAAATGGGGACAACAGCGACAGCGTCCCAAGGGGGGCTGGGAGCCATAGCTGGATCCCGGTAAAGCACTCGCAGATCCTCAGATGGAAGATATTACAAATGCACAGGCTTACTTTTATTTGCAGACATCCATTTAGAAGGCATCTGCACAAGCCTTAACATCTAACACACAGCAGAGATATGAGCACACACAATGCTTTTTCCACAGCCAGGAGTTTAGTTCCGGTATTTCTATCTTCCCAGTGCATTTTCCTTCCCAATGGAAAACCTATTCCTGCCAGAGGTGTAAATGGGATTTCCTGCCTTTAATCACAAACAGAAACTCTGCTCCAATTGCATCGCACTTGCTAGAAATCCGCCAGCAGAGAGTAGCTACAGACCAAATCCCATCCTCTTTCAAGAGCCCTGCAGAACTACAGACAGACCCACTGCTGAGGCTGCACGAGGGTCTGCATATACTGACAGTCCTGAAGTTTCTACTTACTGCTGCCAGGAACAGCTGAGATTGTCACCTGCATGGAGGTTGTGACACAATCTGGAGCTGGGGCCAAAGCAGATTTCAGGTGTGGATCAAGTCTTTCAGGTGAGATACCTCAATGTCAGACCCACCAAATAACTGCCCAGCTGTTCTTGATGTTTGTGGGGTTCACGCCACAGTTTCCTCTTCACGCAGCACAGTGTGGGAGAGGAATAACATCCCCAAACTTCCAAACCCACGTAAACTGCAAAAGGCACAGAGTTTAGCCCAGCTTCTTAAGCCATCTAGGTTTCAGATTTATCCTTTCCTCCTCTGCTCTCTGCACCAAGGCAGCTGTGAACATGCTGATACGACTTCCCGGCAGGTTGCAGGGAACCTATAACCTGTCCTAGCAGCAACGGTACGGATCCCAGCCCAGAGGAGCCAGATCTCCCAGACACTCAAGGGCAGATGTGGCAGGGAAAGCGTCTCTGTATGAACAGCAGGGTGGGGAAGCCAGATTTTTATCTCTCTGAATGACTCCCAGATCAAGCACTGACTTTATTGGTAGCCAAAAAGCATGGATTGCCAAGATGACAAAATCACACGCTCCACCTGGAGCCCAACAGCCCAGCTGGGTTCAGTCCCTTTAATGCATTGTCACAAACAATCCCGCTCCTGAAAAGCAAACAAAGCCCAAAAGCCTCCCGACAATGCACAAAGCAGAGCAGACTGCAGATGTTATCAGCTCAGCAGGGCTAACCAAAGTAAAACCTTGTTTTGTGTCAGTGAAAGTCAGCTGACAGCTCAGACGTAAGGAAATCAAACCTTGCTTTTTCCACTCCCTTCTCGGCCTGCCCTGCTCAAAGCGAGCCAGCTGCAAACAGCAACTTGCTCAAACTGTTTTATAGGTATTTATCCTGTCTTTATTTTGAAGTATACGGTCACTAGAGAGAAACAAAGGCAGCTTCCTGCCCCCCGGGCTGCTCCCTACGCGAGTCTGCCAACTTCAGTAACAAAACAAAACCAAGAGCTCAAACAAGACGAAGAACTCATCCTCCTCCTGGCTGCCAGCTCTGCTCTGGGACCCAGCGCTGGAGCTTCTCCTGACTCACACCAGCAACAGCTGCAACTCCTGACGCGATCCAAACCCACTCCTGGACACATCCACCCAATCCCACTTAGACAAGAGCTGCGCAGATGCATCCAGGGCAGCGCTCGGTTGGCGGATCCCATGTTGGGGTGGTGATCCCTGAGCTGGGGGGGATGCCAGTGGAAATTTCAGTGCTGGCCCTCAGAAAGCTGAAGCTGTTTCAGATCGAACAGCTCGAGGCTGTTCCATGGCAGCCCCAAACAGGCTAGGAACTACTCCCTCCTTCAGATCCTCCCAAAAAAGTCACTGAGCACATGCTTCAGCAGCCAGACACCCTGTCCTACAAACATCCCTCACAGCATGACTCACACAGAGAGCTCACAGACCCTGCTCAGGATTGCTGTTGGCACCCAGCACCTGTAGCCAAGCCAAGATCAGACTTGCTTCTATCCCCCTTTCACACAGCCAGAAACTCTCTCGTGCCTCCCTCAGGCTTCAGGACATTCCCTTGCCGCTTCCAAGGGAACTAGCCACCCCGTTCGGATGCTCAGCGTACCACAGGAAGGCTGCAGCAGGACCTGCCTGGGCAGAGGCGAGGACAAGCCCAGCTTTTTGTCACTCCCACACGAATTGGTCATTCCACGGTGATGGGAGCGCCAACAGACTGGGAGACGTTTCCTCTGGGCTCCTGCTTGAAACCAACGGCTACAGCAAACCGATGGCCTTGATTTAGGGCCAAAGAGAAAAAAGGGGAACCAAACACACTTCAAACTGCTAGCCAACGGTCAGCAGCACAGCCCATGGCAGCACAGGCAGATCAAAGGATACGCGTAAGGCAGTGCCTGGTCATCGGGAGGGACTGGTTGGAACATCGGACATCGTCGACAAAGGCCAAGCACCTCTGGCTGGAGCGGGTGGTGTGCGCCTGCAAGTCCAAGAGAAGAGCTCAGAGCTGCGCTGGAGTCATCCGGCTCTGTTCCAGAGAAACCCCCTCGGCTATACAACACTTGCGTCCTGCTTTCAAAACACGCCAAGACCAAACTCTCAGTTCCACTCCAGCAGAGCCTCACGCCTCATTATGTCCTCCCCATTCAAGCTTTTATTAAACAGAGCTGAGATAATAAGGCACGACTTGATTTCAGTAGGAAGAACTTCACCTCAGAAGTATGTCTCAAAGAAGGAGGTTTCTCAGACTTATCTTTCAACTTTCAGAAGTCAGTTAATGGAATGCTTTGAATCTTAAAAACAGTTATAAAGAAATGACTGCTCACAGCTCCACATTTAGTATCACGTGTGATGCGAGGGGCCTGCCTTTTGGTCCCCACAGGTCTAGCAGGAGTCTGAGTTTCACCACCATAAGGAGTATTTTCTACACATTTTTCAGTGATGAAATTCAGGCTACCTCGTACTCAGCCCTCCGTTTCAAACGGGAAAATTCTCCAACCCCACACTTGAACTTCTGCAGTTTTGGTGCCCATTTAAAATGACTCTAGCAACCTCCAATGTTTCAGACAACGTGCAGATACTGAGGGCACCAGCCAGGACCGGCCTTTACGTCCTTGCAGAAAGGGTGTTACAAGGAGCAATCCGGCAGGGCCAGAGCAGACCTGGCCTGGGGTTGCTCCCAGGAAGGGAGAAGAGGAGAGACCCAACTTCCAAGCGAGGCTGTAACTCCAGCCATACCCAGACCCCGCGCTGCTGGACGCACCTGCTGGGCAGCGCCATCGGTCGCCAGCATCCTGCGCTCCTTCAGCTGCCGGTGGAGCAGGGCCTCTACACCATAGCGCTGCCGGTAGCGGCGCAGGCACTTCAGGCGCTTCAGGTTTTCACGCTCCTTGGCCATCAGCCCCTCCGGGCCTGTCAGAAGGCTGCTGCCTGCGGGGACCGAGGGAGGGGTCAGAAAATACCACCTCACCTGCCACATCCTTCCATTTTTTTTGGTATCGAGAGCCAAAATCAGCTGTTGAGAGCTCCAACAGCTGACTAATGACACAGATATCAAAGCACAGAGCAAACGAGCAGCGAGAGCTGCATGTATAAACAGGAAGCACATCTTTCAGTTACACAAGAAGATGACAAAGCAGATTCCATCCCAAAATTTATCCCAACTTCTCTGTGCACAAGGAATACTTGGGCCATCAGAACATTTTTAAAACGTCTTTTAAAATAATCTGGCCATTCAGAAGTCTATTGTGATTTCTGCATGCAGAATAGAAGTCAAATTTCAGCTTGCTCCTGTGCAAGTTCTGGAAGCTTCCCGTAAGCACCCCCAGCCGTAATTACAGGGCAATGCTCGGGATCTGCTTTCCTATTACTGGTTTGCTAAAAAGAGTTCTACAAAATTGTTATGTACCAAACTTCCAGTTATTTTTACTTGGGGACGAGCTCTATTATGCCATTTTCCAGGATGAGCTATTACAAGACTATGCTAGAGAAAGCATTCTTTGCACTGCAGTACTTGCAACCAGTTATACAACCCAGTTCTGCCTCGGTTGAACTACGAACTCCTGCCTCCAAGAGCATGTTCGGTACAGGGACAATCCCAACCGAGGCACAAGTGCTTTTGCACGGGAAAGTTGCATCTGAGCTAAGGAAGAATCTGTCATTACAGCAGTACTGGTGTAACTACTGAAACAAACTTCTGCCAATACAGACAGGACCTTACATATGAATAAATTTTTTGTTTATAAAACCAAAACCAGGAAATCCCATACAAAAAAAGAACTTCTGTCTCAGAATTAACTTTGTAGTCTCATTTCCTGACGACACTGCAAACTTTGAAGAGCAAAGAAATCCGGCAACCTTCCTAACCCAAACGATACCAATCTCTGGGCATGAGGCCAAACACAGAAATACCTTCTCTAACCATTTCACTCCTACAGTAATTTTCACCCTTACTGAGACAGCATTGCTCTGAAATCTGCTACTACAAAGGGCAAAAAACACCTTTTTTGTTTCTAAATGTAGAGTTCTGCATGTTTTAGAGAAGTGCTGTGCCCTCAACTAGGGGAATATGGAGCAGTCACTACCTGTACCAGTACTTGCCTATGGCTTCATGCTCTCCCTTGCGGCTGTGCAGGTATCGGCGCTTCTTCTCCTTCAGAAGGTGCTGGAGTCTTTTGAACTGGTCAATGTAGAGAGACTGCAGGCGGATCAGCTTCTCTCGCATGATCAAAGCCACCTCCTCAGCTGTGTATACACCAGCATGCCTGAAAAACACCCACACAAACAGGGTGAAGTGTGTAAGGCTCCCTCAGGGCTGTTCTCCTGACCAAATGACACAGACGTTATCAGAAACACAGGCTGAGCAGGGCTGGATTATACAGATCAAGGGGTGATGAGCAGAAATACTAAATCTATGCGTTCTTTTAAGTTAAGAGATCATCCCAAGATTGCTGCTGAATGGACCACTCCACACTGAAAGAGGATGACCATCAAAACTTCCCAGAAGAATATCAGGTCCAAGACTTGTGAGCATTCATGCCTAAAAGCTCACCAAGGCACAAAGTCCAACTGCAACACCATTAACATCGTCACCTCTTTAACGTAACTGCTGTCTCCTCCGGTACCACACTGAGCTCAGAACACCCTGCACGCTCCACGTGTGCAAGCAGCTGGCAGCCACCAGCATCCAACTTACTTCAAGGGATCCTCCTGGTCGCTATCGATGCTGTCAGCCTCGCTGTCCGGGTCCCCTCGCCACGTCTGGTCCACTGTGATAGGGTCCTGCTCACCATCGCTCCAGCTGTCCTCATCTGAAAAGACAAATCACCCTGAGCAACAGGACACAGTCTGATGTCCTAGTGCTGGCTGCTCTGGCACAGGACAGCCAGAGTCCAGGAGCTCAGCTCCACAGCTGCACAGAGGTGAACTGGCTCTGCCTCTTGTCAAGAGAGACTTCTCCTCCCCAGCACAGTGTGGACAAGGGACACGGAACAATAGGGAACCCACCAACTCGTCACATCCAAAACACACAGCTCCTGTGGAGTGACGCTCCTGCCTACCTAGGAACCATGAACTGCCAGCTGACCCCACCAAGCAACCCTACAAGACGGGAAGCTCAGCACTGAGCCAGCGTTTGACAGGCACTGCTAGAGACTAACCCAGCAAAGAGAGAAGCTAGCTAACGCTTGTACTCTGTCAATGCAAGGGAAGAAAACCTGCAGGATTTTGGTCTGGCAGTGGGACTTGTCTACAGTCAGTGGCAGGCGAGACGCCACAGTTTGCAGAACACAATATTTTACCCACAGAGACCCGAGATCTTTTTTACACTGGATTCAAGAACTGACATTTTTGGCATTTCCACACAAAATGAAGAACTCCAGGTCCTCTCTCACCCGTTTTTGCTTTCAGTTCATACCTAGGATCCGACTGGCTTCGCTGCGGCTGCTCTCTGCAGTCTGGGAGCCCAGCTCTGTTTTGGCATAAGAGCTAAGCTGGCAAAGGAGAGTCTCGCTTATAGGCCCAGGGTTGGACTTCTTCATCTGAGCTTGGAGCGCCAGAGTGTTCCTCCGGGCATGCTCCGCACAGAATGACGCACTGTGGGAATAAATCACAAGCTTGTTACAACTCTAAGCCAGCAAAACGAACAAGTGATACAGTGAGAAACGTTCCCTGACACCTGGAAAGCACATCCCCTCCACAGCTTTCTCATAGAGGGAGCCGCTGGCTGCAGGTACAACTTGGAAATGCCAGCCAGCCCCAGGTGGCTCGCAGACCACACACCACCACTGAAATGCCACCTCTGGCACTGGAGCCAGCAGCCACAACAGCAGGGAAAGAAAAGAGCTTTTTGCTTAAATGTACTGAGGTGAGCTCTTCTGCTTCCAAACATTCACACTGGACACCCAGTTTCCATGCAGAGCATGCTGGCCTACATCAGATGGATGCTTTTTATCGCAGAGGGACCAAGGGCAGAGTGAAGACTATCAGTGACCACACCCCTGTAACCTCCGGGAATGAAATGCGGGTCGATGCTCCCATAAGGGAAACTGTGCTCTGCTGACGTGCTTACTGAATATCAATAACTGTTCTAGGCCCTTCCATCCACAGCAGTTGAGAACATTTTATATGCATCAGAGAACAAGAAGCACAACCAGGTCATCAACTCCACATAACACACGACCAGAGTATCTGTGCTGAGGATTTTCCATAAGCACAGACAGCAGCAAGTTAAATTTGCTGGGCTGAGCGGAGGTACAGCACCACATGGGTGCATGTACAACTCTTACAACAGACCTGGATCACTGCAGCCACCTTCTGATGGCAGAGGGCAGCAGCCCAACAGTCCTGCAGGACCAAAATGACTCCACACAGTGTCCAGCACACACAGAGCCTTTCTCTAGCTTAAAAACGTTTCAGAAAGAGGGAGCCACTTGTCTGAAGCAATGTAAGTGCAGCAGCTGAATCTCAATCAGGAGGACGACCTTCTCATGTTTTAATTCTATATGGTACAGAACTGGAGAACTGGGAGACAGAGGTACTCACCCATCCTTCTTCTCTGGTTTGGGCGCAGCATTGGGACACCGCTTTCCATTCTTTGTTGAGACGTAGCTGCACTGCTTGAAAGGGGCACTCCTGTCTTCAAGAATGTGCTTAATACAAAACTCCTGCCCCTCCAGCCGTGGCTGGGAGCATTGGCGGTGGGTGAAGGCACATGACAGAGGCTCCTGCGGCCGTGGCACAGGAGTAAGGCGTCCTCGGCTTGACGGCAAAACATGGATCCGAATTCTGTTCATGCCAACACCTGCTTGAGAGATTCAGAGCAGTTAAAAGAAATGAAACAAACTACTGACAAAAGGAAAGAGCAGCAGCACCTGCTAACACCTGCATAAAACTCCTTGACCCCCTTGAAGAGGTGGGAGATTGCTCCTACAGAGAATTTCTTCTGAGGAAACTTTTAGCTTTGCAGCAATCCCATTTCTGCAGAGAATGAAATACAGCTCACTCACCTGAGCTATCAGGCAGCAACATCCAGGCCAAGGTGCAGGCACAATGAGCACTGCTGCCTGCCCGTATTGTGGCCAAGGGGTGATACACGTCCCAGAGGTACCCTTCAACCTCCATCACCCCACTGCGGGACCCTTTCCTCCCAGCACACGAGCCCCACAGCTCCATACCCTCCCAGGGCACAATGGTCTCTCCCATACACAGCCCACCTACCCCAAAACGCACAGTACAAACCCCATCCCTTCATGGCATCGCCCGTCCCCCGACTCACGGCCTCGTCCTCAGTGGGCACGATCCCCCCGCCCTGCCCGCCTCCCGCGCTTCACCCCAGCCCTGCGCCCTTGCTCCCCCTGCGCAGCTCACCAACTCCGCAGTGC
>NW_010553517.1:40237-67516 GCF_000687285.1 Phaethon lepturus | reverse complement strand
GGCAGGCAGGGCCCCTGCCGGGGAGCCCACGGAACTCCCTGTGGCCGTGATGGGGAAGAAAGGGTCTAAAAACATTCTTAGGCCTGGGGGAGGCAAATCTGCCGTTCTTGCCCCTCTTTGGCTGCGAGCTGGCCTGTCGGCCTAGGGACAGGCTGAAGCACCTTGCTTCGAGAGGTTCCTGTAGGTGCTGTTTTGCCCCAGGGCCCAGGTCTCCTCCTGGGTGAGATGTACACTGTGCTCGGCTCATCTTGTCACAGAAATGCCTCAGAAGTTAAATTTATAGAGCAGGTACTGAGCTACAGAGCATATGTAACCCTTGTGCTTAAGCTGTTGCAGCTAAGGCATTAGGCATGGCAGGAGATAAGCCCTAGTGATATGTCTCTGTCAGCTGGTTGCTCTGAAAAATACCTACATGTATCTGGAGAGCGTTGTTTGCCAGGAACTCAGTGGATTGAGCTATTTATTGATTTTTAGGGATGAAATAGAGCTATTACAAAGAAAAAGACTTGTGCAGGCAGCTTCTTTTGGAACAACTCTCTTGCACAAGTATGTAGGAGAGCCATTATTACACCCCCCTTTTCTCAGAGCTACTCTTGAAATTTTAATTCTCCCAGCAAGTAATACTGCTTAGAAGGCTGAGAAAAAGCCTCTCTCACCTTTCTGGAGAGACTTTCAACAGTGCTGGCTTAACAGTCAAATTTCAAGTCACAGCCTTAGGCCAGTTCTTTCTCCTGTGTTCCTTTCTCATGGACTCACATCTCTCAAGTTCAAGAGGATTTGTGAAATTACTGTATGTCCTTTGTTCTCCTGACAAAATTCCTTTCTATTATTAAAACTTAGCATTTTGCCTTAGCTGATCCCTTCCTCTTTTAATGGAAATCTCTCTGCATTTACTATTCTGATAGAAACAATAGCGAAGGTGACATTTGCTCAAATTGTTGTCAGGTTATTAACTATTTATCAGGTTAGAATTTCCCAGAGTATTAAAATTTGCCAGAGCGAATATTTTCAGGTTGATCTTTAAGCAAGAACAGACGTACGTGGTGTTGTGCTGACGTGGTTTTCCTGGTGAGTTGGAGTAGAACCTTTCATACCGTTAAAGGGAAAATGCACAAGTTTAGGTACTTGCTGAGCTGCCTGTTAGGGAGTCTCAAATACCACTCACTGTTTGAAAAATGTAAAGGTGAAAAACAGGGGGAACTATGACTTTATAGTACTTTAAATAACATCCCCCAAATGTTTACCTTTGCTTTTATGGGCCCATTCAGAAGGTGAATGAAGGGATAGTAAATGCAACCAATTGTTTACATCTTTTCATCCCATTACTATCGCTCTAACTTTCCAGTTGAATAACAGATTGCTATTTTTCAGGCTACCTATCTGATAGGAGTTAGTGTTATCTACTTAAGGGTCAGATTTTTTCCGCTGGGTTTGGCAGATCTAAGACAGTGCTACTTCACACACACACACAAAAAAAAAAAAATCAAACTTGAACATTAATCTTCTACAACACAAGCCTGATAATCCTAGCCACTGCAGATTAAATGTTGGCTGCGTCCTGTTGCCACTGAAGTGAACAAAATTTCACAATAAGCTTTTCAATTTCAGAGGAGCAGGGAGGAAGGACCCACATCTGTTACCTCCTTCCCTATGCTGAGAACTTTCTGATGATGACCAGAAGCAAAGTCTCAGATGAGATCCTTGGAGACAATTGCACCTGATAGTGATGTTTAAGCAGCCTTTAGGAGGAGAGTTTTTCTCCTAGTTAACAGTTCAAAGTTGGTTACAAGAGCTCAGTGAAGCCTTTTATTTCCCAGCAGCCAATGTGCTGGCCCACTCCTCTGGTGCTTTGCCTCAAGACTAAATATGTTCTAATTTTGTGGGTTCATTACTGAAGTGCAGTGTTCCTACCATACACCTACTCTGGCAACTCTTTTACTTCACAGCCTGAATTCAAATTAATTTCTAATCATGGAATTGAAGTCCTGAAATAAATTCTGATATGTGATCCTAGTCAGTCTTATCCTCTGTAAGGGATTAAAACAGCTAATACCTCTGTTCCTCTGACACAGAGAAGCTTGCCATGTCCAAGCATTTTGCAGTATGAACCCTCTTTACCAGCTGGGAAACTCCCCCTTGCTCTCATCTCTTTAAATAAGGACCAGCCCAACTCAGTTGAATTGAAGAGAAGCTGTTTTCAGAAGAAAACATCTTCTAGAAAGCAGTTCTGTGTAAAAATCAGTGAGCAACTGGTGGATGGAGAGACACTTGGAAAACAAGAAATTCCCCTACTGAGGACAGCAGTTTGCCCTGTCTTCAGCACATGCAAAAAACCCTATTCAGATCAGCAGCCGTGTATGTGCTGGGGTGAGGGCAGGCGAAGGCAGGAGGAATTGGTCAGCGTGCCCCATCTGGTTTATCCTCCTCCTTTGCAACAGCCTCTCTGTACCCCACTGCACTATTCTGGTTTCTACATCACAAGAAAATAAACTTGATATTCTTTGCCTTCCTCTAACTCCAATCCTTGTGAAGGCCGTTTATCAGAGCTATGTGTAGTGTGGTTTTTCTTTTGCAGTTAAGGACTAAAGTGGTTTTTAAATGATTGACAAGGCTTATTGGTGGCTTCTAAATCACATTTGAGTATGTCTGGGGAACTTCAGTTGCAGTGCTGCTCCTCAGCAGGCTGAAGTTTCATCTTCCGTTTAGAGAAGGCCCTGGATCTTTCTAAACGTTGCCTAGCAGTGAAGGAGACAGAGCTATAAAAGACAGCATTTTCAGTGTGCCACTAAAAGTGAAACTGTGGCTGCTCCAACCACACTTAGGGTACAAACAAGATTTCTTTGCAATGGTTGTCATGGGCCTGGTGCTGGGATCTCATGCTTGCCTATTGCATTAAAAATAATTATAACAATACTTAGTGCTCTCATTTGCAAGGGGTGCTCACTCTTTTAGCGTCTGAAACACAGGGAAATACTTTTGCTTTGGGCCACTGTTTTTAAATCAGCCTTCCTTTGCATTTGAGGGTTTTCCAGAAAGTTCTGAACTTGCAGAAGAATTTCTAAGGACACATGCAGTGCTGCTACACTGCGCTGGAAGAAGCATAGGAAAGAATTTGGAGATAAAGTTGAGAGAGAAAACATGGCATCTTCTGCAGAGCAAAAGAAGCAGATTAGTGATAAAGCAGGCCCGAGGGCTGCTGGAGAATTGGAGGACTTTGACATTCAGACCCACTTGGGAAGGTGGTAAAGACCCTGCAAGGGAGGCTGTGTGTCATCAGCAGTAGGCACCCAGGGGAAACAGCCACCTCACAGTCTGTGTTTCTAACAAGCCATAAAAAAAACACTTCACATAAATGCGATGCAATTTTCTTTTCCTCATAGCAGGTTTATTTTCCCCTCTTACCATAAGTGCCATGGAGGTTGCTCACTGAGGGATGATACCCTGGGGAAAACAGGCGAGTGCTGCCAGTGCCAGGCCCAGTGGGTTTCTGTTCTTTGCTAAGACACATTCCTAAAAGGCTGGTGAAGCCAATAGAGAGTAGCAGCACGTTATTCTGGGAACAGAACACAACCAACAAGGAGAGGGCTCCTGCTCTTCAGGTTTTCCTGCTAATCTTGGGATATGCCCATGTCCCCAGTCTGTAACTGTTCTGCAAGCATGACTTCAGTCACCAGGGGAAATTCTAGCTCAGAGTTTCAGAGCGGGGATTCTTTCAAAGGGGCACAACATAAATCTGTTTTGACCTGATTTGCAGCTCTGTTTCAGTCAAGTCCTCATTTAACTGAGCCTGTAAAACATGCAAAAGTTCCACCAGATTCATGCTGTGCCTCGTTTTCCAGCCAGTCCTGAGCAGGGTCTCCAGAACAGAGACTGGTTTTTAAGAAACCTGCAACCTAGAATGTGCATGTATGTAATGTCTATAGCAATTACTTCATTGCATCCATTGCCATTCCTGAGTGGACTGGCAGAGTTACTGTGCACTGTCAAACTCTCAGACAACTAATTAGGTCAGGAATGGAAGGAGCAAATGGATAAATGATTCAACTGTTGTTCATAAGACCCATATGACAAGAAAGATGCCTCATCTACATTCCTCATCAGCAATAGGGATGTAGTTTGTGTAGTTTTGACTATAAAGGCAATTTTTAAAAGAATTATGCCACTGCCCACTGAAATGCTGCTTTGGAGTTAAGCTAGGCCCTGTTAAATCAATTGGCCTGCCTGACCTATACATACCGCCTACGAACATGCAGCCTGCTTGACTCTTGGCAGTTGTTTCAGTAAAAATTCAATGTGCTGATCTCCAGAGGCCAAGGACAGGCCAAGTGCTGGAAATGGAAAATAAGTTTAGTGCCAGTGACACAACCTGCCCTGACATGGGATTGCCACCTCCATTGTATTGTCATGCTCTCATACCATTCTCTTTCCTGCACAGAAGATTTCAACTCTAAGCACAGAGGCAGCATTCACTTTTTTCCTCCCTTCCTAACGTCTTCTCCTCCGTTATCTAGCACCTAGAACAAGAGAAACATGAACTAAGGAGGCGATTTGAGAACAGAGAAGGAGAATGGGAAGGAAGGGTGTCTGAACTGGAAAGCGACGTGAAGCAGCTGCAGGATGAACTGGAGAGGCAACAGGTTCACCTGCGCGAAGCTGACCGCGAGAAGACACGGGCTGTCCAGGAACTCTCCGAACAGAACCAAAGACTCCTGGACCAGCTCAGCAGGGTGAGTTACTATGGCATGGCAAGGGCAGGCACCCAGCCACTTTGGTCATGGGAAAGGCTCACAGCTCTGCTGTAAACCGCCTTGCAGGCAAACAAGCAGGAAAACTTCCTCTTTGAGGAAAACAAATGGTTCTCCATCCGGTCATATTACACAGGTGTCCCTATAAAACATGCTGCCTTTAAGCTGAATTTTACACCTTTAAGAATTGTTGCATTTCATTGGCAAAACAGTTATGCTTCTGGGTTGAATGGTCATTTACTGCATAGAGTCTCTTTCAACTGTTTTATTTTCTAAATCAGTTTTAGATACACTGTTTCTAATTTGCAAGTAGGCTGAACAAATACAGCATGCAAGAAAAAGGCTAATCTGTGACAGTGAGGTGAAAGGCTTTTTGCTGGCCTCCCTTTTCCGACATATAATGGCTGTAATGTTGTAGAATTGAATATACCATGTCATTCTAAGATGGTGTGTCCCTGGATATAACTTTGCCATGGTTAGATGTGTGAGAACCTACTGAAATTCCTTGGAATGGCATGTTTCATCAGAGAGCTTAACTTGCCTGTGAATGAAAGAGGATTTACAGTGGGGCTGCTACAAATCAGCCTAATTAACTGAATAGTTCCAGCATGGGTTTCTTTCTGACAGAAAAAGACTTGGGTTTCTGCCTCCTCCCCAGAAGTTGACCTGTCTTCTAGAAATAAGAACCTTGGGTTTTTTCTCCCACTGGACAGTTAGTACCAACCATAATTTTAATGCTTGACAACACAGTCACTCCAGCAGATGAAAGCATTTTCTTCTCACCAGTTCCTTATCCCCAAAATAGCATAGAACAAAAACACACACCACAGACTCATGCTGAAAAGGCCAATCTAACATTCTAAGAGCACATTTCAGACTAGATTGTCAAATGTGAGTCTCTGGGGCTGACACAGGGATTTTCTAAGGGAGGGTTGAAACCTCAATCAGAACATTAGGACCAGAAGACTCTGAAATGAGCCAAGTGTACAGGTCTCTTCACTTATCTTCGCTTGATCTGGGTATGCGGTTTTCCTGTGCCTCTGGAGGTGAGAAGAGCAGGTCTTAGGTATAACACTCCATAGTGGCACTTGAGAAAAATCATTCCTCATTCTGCTATAGATTTTCTTGTCAAGTACTAAAAAAGCCATTTAGGTTGTGGATTTGTTTAACCGGTTTAAAAAAAAAAACAAAACCACAAACCACAAACAACACCCCTCCCCCCCAACTTCCTTAACTCAGGAACACTGCTAAGTTTTCCATGTTTTTAAAGTATCTCCTAAGCATAGCAGATGAGCCAGTCACTCAGTCTTCTCTGAAAAGAGCATACTTGACATACAACATGGATGAGAGATTCCACCCAAGTCCTTGCAGAGCTCCTGTGTTGTGTCAGGTTTCCGATCCAGGGCTAAGAACTTGTCTCCCATCAGATTTGGTGACCCTCAATGATTTTTCTGTGGATGCACAATTCCATCACTGGCTGGCAAAAGTAAGATTTCTTGTGGTCCCAGCATAAGACAAACTGAAAGATCAGTTTAGAAGACAGAAAACCACACAGCTTGCTTTGGGCTTTAAACCACATGGGATTATCCTCACGTGACACTTGTGCTACAGGAGCCTCTCACAGTCCAGATCCTCAGAGAGCTGGTCAGCTAAGCCTTGGGCCAAAGCAACACCAAGTTAAGTCTACCAGCATATAATGTCCAAGCATGGGGTTTGTGCTCTAACACTCCCTATTACTGCCAGAAATAGTCTTCATCCACCCACTTCAGAACTGCCACATCCTGGGAAAAAGCCGAGTCTTGGTGCTGCCCTCCCTGCTCCAGCCCAGCCCTGCTCCCAGCCCTGGAGAAGAGAACTGTTGATCCCCAACACAGATGAAGCAGACTGATAGGCTTACGCTTGCCAGGGTGCTCACTGAGTTTGTCGCCTGGCCAAAGCTTGCTAGTAACTCAAATATATAGCAAGGGTATAAACAGTCTTCCTAGAGTCATGAGAATCTGGGCAAATTGAAGCAGAGCTAGGAATAGTCTGTTGTCATTCGTGCATGGCTTTAGTTGAGGCTTTTTAAAACCTCAGCATTATGTTAGCACTTGATTAGTATTCCACATTTGCTGTTCCATAGAGCATTGCAGTCTTATTTGTGTGATCTCTTATTTTGAAGAGGATACACATGTAATCCTTGAGGGAGCGGTAGTGCTTAAACCCTGCACTCACATAGTTCTGGCTCCTGTTACGACTTATGTTTCAATAAATAAAATGGACAAATACAGTTGCATGGATGTGCTTGCCTACAGCCATATTGCCATAAGCTGGAGTCTTGCTAAGGGTCACAAACTAAGCACTGGGACGGGAAAAACCCTACAAAGAAGTGCTGTTACAGCTTCTGTGAACTTTGAGGTGTTGCTGGTACCCCCATTGCATTCTTGTTTCTGCTTTTTGCACTGCATTTTGTGTCACAGCGGGTTGTTTGGGAGGAGAGGGTTATGAGAAGTCTGGGATAAGGCAATGAAAACCTTATTATTCAGAGCCTCAGCTCTGCCCCATCCAACGCTGTATACCCTACTAGAGGCTTCACCCACAGGACAGAAAGACAGCTTGCTCTCTGGTACAAGACATTCTATACTAGTAGGTACTAGCTCTTTAAATTTGAATTTCTACAGTTTTTAGCAATTAACACCTCATGGCCCAATTTCACAATACTTGAGCATCTCTCCCCTGGGGAAGGTATTCCCTTGGCACTAGGCTCTATATGTCAAATGACAGTCTCAGCCTCACAAGCTACCAGCCCTGCTTGCTCCTTCTGGAGACCCTGGGCTTCAGCCCCTTTTACCTCAAAGCAGGGCAGCATCCACCATCTCCTTCATCCTACCCTTCCTCTTTCCTGTTGCTGTGATATTCTTTCACCAATGAATTAAACTTTAGGACTTTTTTTTAACACTGTCTTCCTCAGACATGAAAGGCCAACCCAAGCACATACTTTTTTTTCCCCAGCCTAAACCTGGGGAAATGCTAACCAACAAATGCTAACCAACCCAGCACACAGTCCCACATAAGGATAGCAAAGGGATCTGGAAAGCTCTGTCTTGCAATTAAAGCATGGGACTGAAAAAAATCCATCCTCAATGCTGGCAAAGACTGATAAAGAAGGCTCAAGGATAAGGATTTTAAGTTCCAGTCTCTAAAAATGGGGATAACTGTCTTGCCTCAGAGTCACCAAAAGGCTAAAATAAGGTCCATAAAATGATTTGAGGTCTCCAGATGAGATGTTAGAGGAGTACTTTGCATATCTAATAATAGTAAGTAGGATATAAGGAACTTTGCCTCCTCTTGAAATACAGCCTTTGGTGTGGTTCTCTGCTTTTGGCAGAGCAGAGATACTGCCTGGGGTTGTAACAGTATTACACCATGGGGAAATTGGTGGGATGGACTGGGAGCTTACAGTGAAAGGCATGATTCAGATGCCAAATGTCAAGTTTAAGGTCTCCACAGTAACCTTATTTTTTAATTTGCTAAGTGATGATTAAAATTCCTTCTGCATGTTGATTTGATTTCTGTCCCCCTGCCTCAGCACAGCAAAGCATGTAGTAGCTCTCAGCAGTGTGTCCACACTAAGCTAAATGTCAATTTTACCTAGGACAACTGTAGAGCACATTGCGTGCAGTATGCCAAGGCACATACCACTCAGCATAGATGCTCAAAGATAGAAGTATAGGAGTCAAAGTACGGTTTTGCCAAGAAAGACGAGGCTTGGGAATTACATGTTCTGTTTCCAGCTCCTTCAGTTTCCCATCTGTTTCAGTTCTCCATTTGGAAAAAAAAAAGTCCTATGTTTTCTGTCCTTTTACATTATAAAATTTGGGGCGAGTGTGTAGAGGGAAAGGTCTCCTCTTACACATGCCCACAAGCAACTAACATAGCAAGAGTCCTGTCCTCACCTTCGGGCTTCTAGGAGCTACTAATGCAAATAATAACAAGCAGCCCCCTTCCTATAATGAGGCAACATATTACTACTTTGTCAGGAAGTGAATGAAAAAAAAGAAAAGAGACTTTCACACTGTTTAAGTGGCTTCACCAGATGGCTTTCCCACACATTTCCTGCTACCAAGCTCCAGGCTCCTGTAGCTGTTTTCTGCATATAGCTTGGGTAAGGATGTATCTTTCCCAGTTCAGTTGGGCTTCTTTTAGTACATAGAGCATAAGGAATTAATTTTACAATGTCAAGCTCAGGTAGTTTCTGCCACAAAAGTCTGTTTTCAGTGGCAGGAAGAAGCATGTCATCTTGCACCGCTGACATAGCTCTTTGTGTTTAGAGAGGAGTGCTCGGCTGCCGCAGCATTCCTCAAAGGGGCCCTCAATCACCAAGTTCTTATATTCACTTCGCATCTAGTGCCAAGATACTGCTACAAAGAATGAGGTGTTTCAGTCAATCCCTCTTGGTACAGCGAGAGAATGATCAGCCAGCCCACAAGTCTCCAAAGGAGGTTTTATTTGCTGGCCACAAACCTTCCTTTCAGTAATATTTCAGTTGAAGGAGTTTTGTTTCTAACTTCATACTGTAACATGCAGCATAGCTTCAGAGGACTGGCAGACACTGCCTGGCTTTGATTTGAAACATGTTTTTACTCAAGAATGAGCTGACCATGTTGTATTCTCCTTTCCAAATCACTTTTACTTTAAGCACATGCTGTTGTGGTCAACAACTTACCAGAGAGGAGGATCTGTCGCCAATTACTGATTTGAAGGGCTTTTTCTGAATGGTTGATTGTTGGGTCTACCAGCATTGGAACGATGTTGGTTTTAAGAAAAACAGACTAACCATTGAAAAAAGTTGCTGGAACAACCGTGCTGGGCAAGATTCACTGCTTTTGATATCCAGAGATCTGCAGCCATTACACCATGGGCTAGCTTGTCTTTGATTCCTTGTTTTATCTGTGCAGATGCTTAATATAAGCCTCCTTATGTTTCTTGTTTATTAAGTTGTCTCCAATAGCCCAGCAGGGTATATTAGGAAACTCCATATTAAGCAGAGGCAAGTCAGTCAAGCTGAACAAAAGCACTGCTTCAGGGGTTTTATTTTTAAAAAAGAAGAGGATCCTGAGTTGACCTAGGCTCAAGAAGAGTTGTTTTGACTAGCCCCATATTTCAAGGTGAAGATCAGTCACTAAACTGTATTCTTTTTCATAATAAGCCTCTAGTTTTTGCTGTGGCTGAAAGTGTTTACTGGAGCTATTTGGTAAGGAGTAGCTTACTGTAAGGAGCTCCATACCGAGCTACTTAATAGCATATGGAGTCCTGCACAGCAAATCTTGATCTGCACCACTTTTGAGCAGTTCAAATTCAATGGAGCGGGTAGATTTCCTGAGAAAAGGCAGCATCCCTTCCTGTTGAAGTGCCTGAAGTACCTGCTTCTCATGGCAACTTATATAGGGCTGCCCACTCCTTGGGGTGGGCAAACAGCCCTTCCAGCATTGCTGTGTGCTTGGCATAAAACACACTTAAATTACACATGGTGGGGCAAGAGGAAAGCAGATACCAGCACAAGACAGAGACAAACACTGAAGCCAGCAAACCTCCCATTAACACATCAAGCACCATCTACCTCTCTGCCCCTCTAGAGCATCAGCAGATCCCAGCACCATGTAACCAGATCCCTGATCACCCAGTGAATACTGATTAGTGCACATGCAGGAAAGGCTCCTTCTCTCCAGCTACTTTTCCCCTAGCAGAGAGCACTTGTTAATAATTCAGCTTCATGACACATCAGGACTGAAGTGCTGAGGCTTTCTACGCTAAAGCTGTAAATATATGACGTGACTGCAGCTGCGTGTTCTCGCCTGCAAAGTCCTTCAATGAAATGATTCAGAGCCCTAGAAGGTAATAGAGAAACATCTTGAGGTCACTGCTGAGTGGCACTCACCCACCATCCATCTGGGGGAAGGCAAACTGGCAGGAAGAAAGGCTCAACCCTCTGCTGAGAGTCTGGCCAAGCCTGCAGCACCTGTTAACCCCATTTTAGGGCACCCAGAGCTTCAGGAGCCAACTGGAACAGAACAATCCAGACACCAAGGCATAAATGCAGCAAACAACAAAGAAGTAGTTTCAAGCAAAGATGGGGGGAGGTACCCCTACAGGGTTTGTCCAAAGATTTTTACCTTTGTATCCTTTGGTTTAAATACTGGTCAGCACTGAGGGAATGGGCAGAAAGCTGTACACAGAATAAAACAGGCACACACACTGCTACTGAACCACAGTGCAAAGTCTTCCCTAGGGAATGGGTTAAAAAATAACTATTAAGGTACAAAAAAAAAATGTTACTATTAAAGCAGTGGACCTACACAAATCCCTGCTCAGGGGAAGAAAGGGGGCTGGGTAGGACCCTCCTCCTCCCCAGGGCAGTGGAGCAGGTACCCTGCCACATCCCAGGGGACTGCTTGCTGGTTGCTAGGTGACAGCACACCACAGTCCTAGCTGGTGATGTTGCTGTGGTAACCGGGTGTGATTTCTCTGCTTGTAATGCCATGACAGTCAGCGGACACGCAAGACGACGCACTTGTGACGTCCGAGGCAGGCAGGCGAGCGGCAGAGGCCCGTCTGCCACCCCTTCAGCTTGCTGCCGGGATGTGTCCCTGGCATCTACCACTTCATCTCCCCATTTCCTCCCCTGTTCACAGCATTTTTTCCCAAAAAATTGCGCTGGAGATCTCCCAGCCCAAAGCATCCTCGTTGTCCACACCACCCACAGTGAGCTTTTGAGTCTGCTGGGGTAAAGGTAAACATTTTATTTCCTTGGTAAAAACAGCCCCTTGTGAGCAGGTCAGTCAGCCAACACAAGGGTGACTCTGCCAGGACTTGGCACAACGTATCTCCCCGTGTGATCCAGCTCAGGGAACACAGCACAACAGAAATTATCTGCCAGAGCCACTCAACATCCATGCTGTGCATAGCTCATCTCACATCCTCAGAGGCTTGTGGTACCTGCATGGAACAGCAGAGACTGGCCTCATGAGACACCCCCAGAGCCCAGACCTTCTGCCCTCGCCACACACACACCCTGGGCAGCACAGCAGCAGGGTATGAGTGTCCAGAGCACTCTCTCAGATAAATATACCCAAGTGTTAAGCACCTGGTAGTCAGCCATATACTGCTCTTCCCTGCACTTCAGCTAAGCCTAGCTTTCACCTCCAGCAAGTGGTTCTGGAACAGATTTCAGGAGTTTCTGCAAGGCTTCTGCCTTGAGACATTAGTAGCACCTCTAAGCCATGAACATCTGAAAGCAGGAATCCAAGATTAAACTGAAGGTGAACTTGTTCTGCTGTGAGGAGATAAAAATCTGAAAGAGTCCCTTCCTCCTCTCTTGCATTGCACTAAAAATTCCAAGTGGCTATTCTGTTTGGATCCAAGCGTTTATAGGAATTTTTTTATTATGCAGTAGCTCAGAAGTAGGAACATGTGGGCAGAAGAGATTTTTTTTCAGAATATTTCTGCTTATTCACACTTACTGTAAACACTTCCTCCAGGAGATTCTAGAAAGTAGGACACAGAAGGTGTTTGCAACCAGTCACTGCATTACTAGCTAGAACCAGAGCTAAACATGATTGAAGGCTTTGCAAATATCTACATAAGAAAAGCCTAATTAAAAGCATTTGATCTTTAAAGAGCCATTCTGGGTTATAAAGTTTGCACACCTTATAATGAAAGTCTTTAAATTCCTTTTTTTTTTTTTCTTTTAAGTAGGATTGCTTTTTCTAAATGTAATTTAGTAGACAATAGCTCAAAAGGGAGGTCTCTTCTACACTGAGGGTTTTTTGCCAGCTGTATTAGGTGCTCCGATTACCCATGAAATCAGAGGCCTCTTGCAAAACAGCCTAGAGCTTAAACAACATTTTGTTTAGAACTGCATTTAGCAAACCCCAGATTATTTTGAGCACAGATATAGGATCAGCAAGACTCTTGCTGACATCTGATGGATGCTGCAATGCAATAGAGCTGGCTTATGCTTGGCAGTACCACCCATGGGGATGGGAAATGCCACCATAGACTGAAACAAGCAGCTGTCTAGAGGCGAGAGTACAACAGGAAACAACTGACAGATTAGGACATAAATCAAGTGACCTGCATGACAGAGCAACTAGTGTAAAAAGTTGCTCATAAGCAGACCAAGAGAACATTTCATTTGGAGGAAATACAGGTCGGCCTAACAATTTCATTAGGTATCATCCTATAGAGGCTCAGTTTTGTAGCTGCAGAGATTTGCACCAGATTTCCTTCATGGACAGGATCCCCAGCAGTCTGAGGGGGAGGACTGCCAAGAACAGAAGTGTTGAGAACACACCCATTAACTGTTCTCACCATCTCCATCTTCCCTGGAAAGTTGTAATGTTAAAGCATGTAAGGAACATTTTTAAAAGGAGGAATTACTTGGATTAGTTTCAGCTGTGTTATGATTCTACCAAGATTAGCACAGTAATGCACATTTGTAATAAATTTTGAGCTATCACAGAAGAGTTGCAATATCTGGGTACCTAAGGCATCCAGCACGTTTGAATTTGACCTTTAAATACTATTTATTAGTTCCACCGTACAGTTCATCTGACCCCAAAAAAATAAATCTATTGTGTTTTGTCTTCATTGCTTTCCCTCTTCCCTTTTGTCCCTCAGTTTTTCTGCCCTCCTGGATACACCTGAAAAATCAGTTGAAGCTTAAATTATTGCCAGCCTCAGGCTGACAGTTCTCTGCAGTTTTGTTCCTTAAGATGATGTGAGACCATGTTATCCCTCAGTTCTTTTGGGCTTAGGTTGGCCTCCACTTCCAGTACACAAAGAGGAAAATTTAGCCTTGTGATTTCCTTGTTTTTTACATCTTTGGAAGTCTGCTCCTGAATCCACTTCCAGACTTGGCACAGTTTTGCGGTAACAGCAGTGATCTTAGAAAGCTATTACATTTGGCAACTATTTAGCCTAAGTTCTTTATGTTTATTTGTGGAATAAAGCACTATTGTATTTGGTTGCCTACAAGCTCAGATCAAGGAAAACTAAGTCATCTGCAACTCAAGTATAGACCAGCAGATTTGTTGCTCACAACCAGGGCCATGAGGCAGGTATAAACCTTAAGACTCGCTAGAGGAAAGGGTCTATACTTAAAGAGATCCATAGTCCCATTAGCTTTTGCATGTGAAGTGTTTCAGGACCATGTAAACACCCACAAGTTTTAGCAGCAAGGGGCCTTTCAGAGAAGTACTTAGAGTTCTCCTTTGTTTCTTTACTTGGTTAGCAAGTGATTTGCATAGATTTTATTGCAACACCAGAAAACTGAAGCACTGAGAGACTAGGCAATAATTGTCAGAGTAAGCCAACAAACAAGTCCCTCATAAAAGAAAAATCTCCTGTCCACTTAGATTGCAAAGAGTTTGAGTTTTTCTCTTGATCTTACAGAATGGGGATGAATTGGGTTTTGGGTGGTGGTTTTTGTTTTTTAAAGTGTGAATTAGGAATTTAGTGAGCTATGTCCCATACTGAAAGTGTACCACCCCAGGAAAAAGCTAGTAGTGCAGACACTACTGCTTTACATTGTTTAAGCTTTATTCTCCATGTCCCTTACATAAAGGGCAATGTGTATAAATTGCAGGATAAGAATTAGACCAGACATGAAGAAAAACATCCTAGCTGTAAGGTTAGCTGAGTAGGAAAACAGATGTCCCAGAGACGCTAAAAGGTCTCCATCAAAGGAAGCTTTTGGGAAGAGGTCAAGTAGTCACCAGTCAGGCAGGGCTGGCCAATTTTTGCCTTGGCATGAAGAGAACTACACAAAGTTAAGTCTGAAAGAGGCCTTCTGAGGTTTCTCTATCTTTTATGCAGGCAAGACTTTCAGTAACATCAGGTCAAGTCTTCCTGCTATTTATGAATATTGAAGCAAAGAGGCAGAGAAACCTGAAAGAATACTCACAAGAAAGTGATCTCTAAGGCTTTGGAAGACTTGCATTTTCACTCTACATAGGCATAAAGTAACTGAGGGGTGAAAACAAATGTAAACAGGGGACTACGCAGAAGTAGGTTCCAAAAAACTTTGCTTGAACATGAGCTCTTGAACAGAATCAGATACTGGGGAAGTCACACTTTCCAGTGGATTTATGTTTAGATGTAGAAATGAGAAAGCCCGAAATGACAGTGTTTGTTCAAAAGAGATTGTTTGAGAATTTAGCAGTGTGATATTTGTCCAAATAACATCTATTGGTTGGCTATGAAGTTGCACAGGGATTTGCTAACTCAAATTATTTCTGTAGTTTTTGCCTCTAATCCAGAGAGATTTGTTTCCCTGGGCTTTACTGGATGTTGTATTTAACTGCGTGCAAAAATTCTTCCCAAATGTTGTGCTTCTTACTTTTTATTTCCCTCTCTGCCTTAGCACAAGGGACCAGACATCTTAGTGAAGACTAACTAATAAATATTCAAAGCTTTAAGAGCTCAAGGCAAATGCTTATGAAATTGATAATTTCATTAATACTACTACCTCTTCCTGGGCCTTTCTGTGCCTGAAGCACTGGTGCCATGGGTGCAGGCCCTTACCCTGCAGGGCTGCAGGAAAGGAAGGGTCTCCCAGCCTTGGGCTGCTTTATCAACTTCTGCTGCAAGAAACCACTACCCCCAGATCCGCTGAGCTACCCCATTTTCACCTTAGTCAAGGCAAGACAGCCCAAAAAGCCACTATTCAACCTGCTCAGCCTCATCTGGCTTGTTTTCATGGTATGGAGGAATGAGCTCAGCTCAGAGGGAGAGGTGGAAAAGGATAATACACACTTAGGAGTAGCCTTATTCTTTTTATCCTGCCAGATGTATTTGCATATCCCTGGTGCTTTTAAAGCTAAGTAAACACAGGCACCTCAAGATCTCCAAGGCAGCACCCTGCCTTCACGTGGAGCCCATGCTAGACAGACCGCAAAACAAGCGAATACAGAATGGTGCCATTTAAGGGCAGGACTGGATGCAGGCAGAAACATTGCTCACAAGCAATTTTCTTGACTGGCTGGAATAGACAGGCCAACCACCATTTTACTTTGAACCCTTTGAAGGGAAGGCAGGTGCCACTGCAGAAACTTCTAGTGAGATTGTACTATTTGGTGGCTACAATCTAAAACAACTCCTCAAAACCCACCTACAGAGGATTAACAGATTGATTTACTTCATTTAAAGAGGCCTCCTCCATTCCAGGTATTATCCAACCCAGCAGCTCAGAGCTGCTTACCAAGATTAACTCTGCGAGACACAGCCCATCAGCTGCAGGCTGGCTCTCAGCAGCTCCTTTTCAAAGGAGTCACTTGCATCAGGCTTTGAAAACTTGGGAAATTCCGTCTGCTTTCCCATCCTTCATAATTCTTCATCAAGAGACGGTACCACAGACTAAGAAGGTCAAGCTGGGGGAGAGGGAAGGAGAGAGGCAGCCTTTCTCCCTTCATTACAGGTCACTGCCTCAGCTCAACAAAAGAGGGAAAGATTTGCCCCATGTGGGACAGTTCCAGACCACACAGCTTTAATGCTCCTGGTCCCAGATATAGGCTGCCTCTATCAATCTCTGTCTCTTCTCATAGCCAAGGAACACACTGCCAAGAAAATATTTTGCTCTGTGAAACAGATGATACAGAAGCCTTTCCAAGCAGGAACTTGTTCAAATGAAGATATTAGCTCTCTTGCTTTTTTTAATCTCCCTATAAAGCCACCCCAGGTCAGGGAAAACAGCCTGTTCAGACCCACGTACCAAGTAGCCCGTGATGTTAACCCTTCCCACAGCTCAGGGAATGCAACATAAGCACCCAGAGCCAGCTGGCCACAGTGCAGCTGGGCTCACCCTGGGGACAGGGAAGGAGGAAACAGCTGGTTATGCTGGAAAGCCATTGCCAAAGCACACACACATCTATGCTTATATATATACACACATATACCAGCCTCTACTCTTCTATTCCCTCACACCACTTGGCATACAAGACATTTGCATGAGGCATCTGCATCATCCTATTTCAAGCACATGAAGTGGACAGTTTTCATTAAGCCTGTGTCAGCACCACAGACTGAAATGGCTTGTTTATATTTACAGTCTGCTGACACCACAGATGCAGATACATGGGCAGCCATCTCACTACACCATGACAACATTGTCTGCCCCTTTGCACAACAGTGGATGAGGCCGCTGCAGGACAAGTTGGAAATATCAAGGCCAAGTTGCTGCTGCTTTAGTATCACAGGGAATTTTTTTGCTTGTGTACCAACAGTCTCCCGTATTCACCACAAAAGATGCAGTACTTTAAAGGTACTCAGGTAATCACTCCTGGGTGCATTCTACCAGCATCGTTAGGCGAATGTCCATAAATACCCTTCTCACATATCTTGTCTCACTGAGATTATCCTTGTCTCCTTGGCAACTGTCAGATGTTGTATAATGCTAGCAGGGATTAGCCCCAATGAGCCTTATAACCCTTGTGTAAATTCCTAGTCTATGAAGGGACCTGGACAAACACTCTTCTTTCCTCATAATGTTAAAATGTTGCCATAAACAATATTAAATCCAAGAACCTTTCTGTAAACCCAAGTAAGGATGAAAACTAATATGGAGTTTAAGTGGTAGCATGTCTTGTCCTCCAAACAAATAAGTTTGAGACATGTGAATATACTTGACATTTCACAGCTTGACAAGTAAATCTGTATTTTGAATCAGTACTTGAGAAGGCTTGTGCTGAAAACTTGGGCCCTAATATCTTTATCTCCTTTGTCCCTTGGTGCCAGTGGGGATCACACTGGGAAATTCCAAATCCCTGCAAGAGCTTAACAAATTTATGCTACGCTTTAACCTATTAATTTCTGAAAACTAGCCTGGATTCAGGTCAACACTTGAAATCCCTGTGCATACTCTGACACCAGTTGTACTGAGACTTTCTGCCTCTGAGCAAGCAGCTATAGGCTGCACCCTCATGCCCCACTCCTTCCCACTGCTCAAGCAGACATGACCAAATAATCAACTCCAGGAGGTACTGCCCCCAACACTACAAGCTTTCTGCAAGTGGAGGATTTCTCTGCTCCATGCCGTATTTGGGGCTGGTGAAGAAAAAGTTGCTTGTCCCTTGGTACACCATTGGGCCTGCCTGGGCACCCAGAGGAGGCTTTTGCCATGCATGGTACTAACATGACACAGATGAGACCTGTTCTCACATTGGAAAAGCAGAGTATGCCAGTGCAGGGAGCTGAGCAGAACTGCATTATATGTAAGTGTTAAGGGTTGGAGTAACTAAGTGATAACAGCCTATGGTGCGCAAGTGGCACGGTTAAGCTACTTGTTCCTTCTTCAGTCCATTTGAGTCTTAATGACCCAACTTGGGGAGGTCTGCTCTAATTCAACAGAGGAAAAAAAAAATAATCTTTGAGCAGGGCCAAGGAAAGGAGGCTAAAAACAGCACCAGCCTCAGCAGAAAACCAAAACCAGACACACTACAGCAGAAATAAAACTTTCTGTAATTAAGCAAACAAACCTCTGACACAGTATTGTGTCTGTGTATGAAGTCAACAATGTGCCATGGCTGATATCTATTAGACTAATCAACTACAGAGAGCTAAGAAGGGGAAAAATGGTCTCCAAGATTCTTCCAGGAGGTAGGTCACAAAACAGCCAAGCCAAGGAGTGATGGGGAAGTCAGTGTAGGCAGGGTAGCGACAGGCAGAAGAAAATCCAAGTCTTGGCACAAGCTGGTTAGCAACAATGCACCATGATTTCTTTGCATGCTTTTGTGGACCTGCTTGCTCCCCAGCCATCTGCCAATTCCAGCACACACCTCATCACATGCAAGACAGGAGGGGGAAAGGTATCAGTGGCTTAAGGCAGGTGATTTTTACCACAGGTAGGTTGGAAAGCTTCCTAATTAATTCACATGCCTAGGTACTGGCAGAAGTTTTAAGCAACACCATTTTAGACACTCCTGCACACAGCAAGCGCTCAATAGATTTAGTATTGCTACCACAGCCTTGTGCACATGGAGAAATACAGCTACAGTAGCAGGAGGAATAAAAACTGCTAGGAGCCAAATAAAATGATCTCCTCCATCACTGATCACATTATTCTTGCTTTCACACAGCAAGAGGAAAAGTTAATCATTTATATGCAGCAACGCTAGGGAAGATCCCAGTTTAAAATCTTACTGTAGCAGCATAAGAACTGGAGCAGTAGATCAGCCCATGCTCAAGCGCAGGATAATCCACACACACTTGTGCGAGGCAGCCCTCTGCTGAAGATAAAGCAATAAAGGAACATAACTGGAAAGCAATGAAAGTTACCACAGTTAAAGTATAAGCACACTCAAACAGGGCTTTCAAAATAAAGCACACTCCAACAACCCAGCAACTTGTCAGGGAGACTTTGAAGCTGAATAACAGCCACTACCACACTAATTTTGTTGTGTTTTACTTTGTGTACTTTAGCTGGTCTCCTGTTACCTAGTTAGGGCCAGAAAGTACATACACAGCGTACATGACACTGATCAGTACTGACATTTGCTTAAAAGCACCAGAGCCAAAACCTACAACATTTTCCATGCCCTCTCCCCTTTCTCCCAAAGGGCAACCTTTACACACTCTGCCCCTCCAAGGCAAATCACCAAGGCTGAAATGGGAAATTTTGGTGATAGAGGGAAGCATGTTCCCCATTCTCTGGGCATGACAGCTTTATCAAGGATGCTACTTCTTTCAAGACAAAGCCTCAGCCATCAAACCTTCAGCCACCAGGGAAAACATGTATTTTCTCAGCATCAGACACACAGGACAGGGTGCCAATTCTCGCAGCATCTGTCAGTACAATGTTTCCCAATCTAAGATCTCCTGCAGTGCTTACAGGTCTCTACATCCCAGTGTTGGTTTGCAGGCAGCCTCATGGCTTGGTTGCACAGAAATCTGGGCTGCAGATCACCCCCAGTCCCCATGTTCGCCTGGCACCTGCTCCTTGCTGCATGCCCCAGCCCAGGCTCACCACGAGCTTGCTGTGTCTGCATGGGGTCAGTTGTCAGAAAGCAACAGCCTTAGCACCAAAAAAATACAGCTTGAATTATTCTTATCCCTCTAAGCAAGATCTCAGACTGCTGGGGAAAGGGCTTTCGATTCAATGATGCCTGACCTACATTTGCAAAACCTTGGCTATAGGTGCAAGTCTAAGTATAGCATCGTGTGCCAAATTTGCTGCCCACAGCCACGCACAGAGCCTTTGTCTGCAACGCTTTCAGTGGACTCTGGTTCACATAGTTACTCTAATACAGCTGTTGGGATGTTGCTATAGCAGGTTTTCTTCTGACAGTACTGCACCTCTCTTCCATCAGAAAAATAACTGAATACATGAAGAGTTTGTGACTGAGGTGGCTTCCCCCATACAAGGCCATTCATGCTTTACTTTAAGTGATATTTACAAATACACCAAAGCTTGAAACTCATACAGAGAGGGGCTCTTTCCAGTCCTGGATAACAATTCCCCTGCATGTGTATGATTTGGCAGAGCACAGTATATTTTATACATCATCCTACAGCATGTGCTGCACCCACTTTGTTTTTCAGCTAAGTTTGCTCTCTGCATCTACTTGCTTTATTTTTTATTTCCAAGCACATCTTTTTGTAGCACTTAAAGTACCAAAATGCCAGTGGGCTTGCCAAAAGCTGTTATTTAAATAAATTCATGCAAGAACTTTTAAAAAGCTAGATTGTAGGAGGACAAGGCTCCAAGGAGAGATCCACATTCTTGTTTCTGGACTCTCCCATCATCCAGAGACTCCAGCCACAGCAACACCCATGCAGAGTCTTCAGGGAAGCACCACACCTGCCAGGCTGACACATGCATAAGAAGATCTGGCCAGTTACAGAAGTACTCAGAAGCTACCAAAAAGCTGGGTTACAGATGTTCAGAAAACTTATCCCCGACTTTGAATACACCTGCTGTGGCTTAATTTAGGAGCTCTGGCTCATGCTTAGAAGTTACTATTACATATTTGCCACTACATACTGCTATCAAGGTGCAGACTGCTCTGAAGGCCAAGTCTCTGCTCTGATGATCTATGACTTAAAGACCTAATCCCTTTAGTGCTTACATCTGTGGCACTGCACAAAAAGGTAAACAAGTACTTCTGTGTTCAAGCATCTCCTGCATTAAGTCATAAACTGAACCTTAGTGGAAACAGAGCAAAGCTGGGCTGAGAGGAGACAAGTGTTCATGTACTTATTACATATGGCAATGTACAAAGTATAGGTCTGTATTTGACTTCAGCAGATCAGAGTGCTCAGATGTTATTACTAAGACATTGTAATTATCTTTTGTCAGTAATCACCAAGAGCAAGGTCTGCCTTGTGCTCAAAATCTGCTCCAAAGACCTTATGCTCTAAACAGATCTTTTCATGCTGCTAACAAGGGAGAACAATTCAGGAATAGCTGGAGGCTGCTGATGTACAGGAAGAAGTGTTGCTAAGTTAAATGATATCTCTAGAAGCTTTTTGTCTGCAGGTATCCAGCACAGTTCAGTTGTGTTTAGAATGACAGATCAAATATTAGCTGACCAAGAAATATTTAAGTAAAATGTTACCCAACAGCTCAAAAAAAAAATCCTTCAAGAAAGTAGATTTGGACCTTTTTATTTAAGCATTGCAATTGTCACATACTGCCATGTGGGGTGGGTTTTGTTGTTTGGGGTTTTTTCCTCCAAAATTTTGTGATGAACGTGCTCATTTTTATGGCACTTACCTTTCCTTTATGACCCTACTGCACCTATCAGTGATAAAAACATTTAGTGAAGAGAAAGCTTTAATGGAACAGTTTGAAGCTGTAGCTCCCATCCTGGCCAATATTTACTACAGAGCTTGGGTTTCCTTATTTTTCTACAGAAAGCAGCCACAAGTTCTACTGCATCAGCTATGATAAATAAGTCTTCTGCACAGAATATCTTCTGTCTTGTTTTAGTCAAGCCAAACTCCAAAAAGACTTCTTAGCTCTTTCTTCTCTGGGTTTTGAAATAAATTCATCAGGTTGTGAAAGAAATGAGCAAACATCAGTACTGTTTTTAAGAAATGGCCTGATGGAAATTATTGGGAGTCAAACTTGGCAGAAATTTAAAAGCTAATAAAACATCTCCCAGGTTAATCTACCACAAAGTTTAAATATATATCTATGGTTAAAAAAAAAAAAAAGTTTTCTCTTTTCCTGTCAGAAGGCTTCCTGAGAGAGATTGATATGTTTTAAGCAAGCTCCTTGAATTTTGCCCTATCTTTTTTGACATTTACTCATTTCACATGTATGGGAATGAACACCAGTATTTCCATACACTCAGACATGTTTGAGCATCATGTCTACGTACATTGGAAAGCTTTTTGTTTGTATATTACTACTATGTTCTAGAACAGTATATTGTGAGCTTAACAGGTTGTACAGATGAAGACTTCAAGAGCAGGCAGAGCTGCTAGCCTGCCATCACATATTAGGTATCCCCAACAGATCTCAGTTCATGTTCTTTGAAATAAAGGAAATAGAGTGCTTAAAGCCAGAGTAAGAGACCGCAAGAAGCATAATTATTGCTCCTTGCTTCTAGGCACAGACATTTGAGTTTGAGCACCTCCAGGTTTAAAGTCTTAGACTAAAACAATTTCATAATAAAATAGATTCAAGCATGGAGATTGACTGTCCTGACTTCACCCTACCAGGGAAAGGCAGCAGAGCCCCTCAGAGCAGGAGGGTATGTTACATTTCTCTTTGCCTCCACCATCATAAGCTTCTGCTTCTTTTTTTCAAAAGGTTTTAATGACCATATTAAGTCTTCATGTTTCCAGTTCAGCTATTTCCAAACTAGTCAAGTATTTTGTATTTCATTAGGCTATCACATGACCCACACTTATGTCTCACTAGAAATTTCCTGGAAGAAATATTTTTCATCCTTTAGATCAAGTAGAAAAGTCAGACTGAGCTCACAAAGTCCGGATTAAAACCCACCTCAAACATAACTCGGCCAAAATGCTCTATCAAGATAAAATATGCTTTTTGTCAGGGAATAACAATTTATTCATGGAAATTAAGCATTAGAAGTTATCTAGGACAACAGACGACTGAATTTACTGATGCAAAACACGGACCATCCAGCTTTCAAACTGTAACAGTTCCCTCTGCTAGGTCAACGCAAAACTTCAGAAACCGCAGTCTCACACCCAGGTATGGGGCGATGACAGACTTAAACTGAAGGTCTCACACACCCTTGTGACATACTAGACCCGAGCTGTGTTCCACTGAAATTAATGTGGTAGTTCCTCCCATCTGTACTTTACCCTCACAGGACTTGATTAGCCGTAAGCCTTTCTGCTTCCATTTACAAATAGGTAACTAAAGTGCAGAAGAACAAATGCTTCATTCAAGGTCATCTGCAGCATCTACACAGAACTAGAAGAGCCTGCTAGTGTTACACTTTATTACCCTAGCCCTTCTTAACAACCAGAAGCCAAGTTGTTGCCAACAAGCCCCATATTCAGCGACCTACAACAGACACCAGCCCTGGGAGCCACTGTGCAAGGCTGCTCATCTCCCACATTTCTTCTGCAAGCAGAATTTGCATACAGAGAGCAAGAGCCACTGCGTGTCCTCCAGGCACACTTTGTCCTCTGAGTTATTGCCAGTGCTAATTTATTGCAGCATTCAAAGAAGGAGGCCTCTGGCAGTCCCTCCCACAGGAAGCAGGCTGACTCATTTTCCACATACTATATTTTCCTCTCCACAAGAGCCAAATGCTTAGGTTAAGAATAAACCACAAAAAAGGGAGGCTCATGTTTAAGCACCTCCTAAAACACAAGCACAACCCACATCCACTTGTGAAGCTATTTCTTTCATTCAAACAATGAACCTAGAGACATTACACCCAGCTAGAGTTACCCCCATATGGCCTACAACTGTCTTTGCTTCTGCTCTAAACAGCAGTTCCTAATCCTGTAAAGTGATTTAGCCTAAGCTAATGGTTTTTTGCCTCAGCCAAAGAGTTATCTGAGTTAGCACTTACTGAAAAACAAGATGATGACCACCATTTTGCATTCATTCCCCTAAGCTCTTTGCCAAAGCATTCAGATGCTTGCCTTGTGAACTGCTTCTCATCTATCAGCTAGCCTTATAGGGAGAAAAAGAAAAAAAAAAGAACAATTCCATTGCCAGGAAACCCCTGACTCTTTCACACTTTGCTTAGTGATGCAGCAAAAGTTCACTATCCCTATTAAAAGGACACTTGTAAAGAAAACAGTAGCAGTACCTTAATGCACCTGAGTGTTAACAGCAGTTATCTCCAGCAGCACTTCCAGCTCTCCAGCCGCAAGAAACATGGGAAGCAACCAAAGCCAGCCAATGCAAGCACTTCACCACCAAGAGAGGCAATCCAGCTTCTGGCTGAGGAGGTTCAGATTTTGTGGAGGTTTCCACCAAAGACCTAAATGTCTCCACTATAACAACACTTCTCCACCTTTTGCAGGTGCAAACCCAGTCCCATGCAGAAAAGAAATCTCCAGCTGCTCCCTGCTCTCGCTTATAGCCAGCTCCCCCACTGGCCTCTGCCTCCCAGGTGTGAGGCATTTGAGCTGATGCAGCATTAACTCATTACCATCCACAAGAGCTCACTTCATGGCTGGGGTGTGTTGGGGGGAAATTACTAACATTCTTGGTTTGTTTTATTTTAAAACTCAGGTAGATAGGAGTGAGGTTAAAGGAAACACTAAGCATTTCCTAGTTGTCTTATAGGAGGGAAAGGGAAACAGATCTGCAGCAAAGAATTCTCAGTTTCATACAAGTAATAAAGTATCATATTTCCAAAATATTACAACTGTGGAAGTAATGTGGATCTTAACATAAGATGCCACTGCTGTCCTTTGTCTTGCAGAATCCTCTCAGGGTAGGCTTAATGCTACAGCCATGAGGCTTTTCCCATCAGTAATGTGTCCTGAGCCTGATGCTTATAAAAGAGCAATTCCAGTGCCTCTTCTCCATTACTCAAGACTCCTTGCTTTGGCAATTAAGGAACCTCATCCTATCGATCTTTGATTCCCTTTTTTCTTGACAGGTCCATTTTGTGCTAACAAAATGCTCATTTGTTTCCTCTTTTGTTCACCCACTCTGTTGTCAGTATAGGACCCCCCCAACCAGTCTGGCTGGCCTGTGCTCAGTCAGCCCACTGAAGCGAAGGCTCATCAACCTGTACAGCTCTAACAAAGGAGGTCAGGCAGTGTGCCACAAAATCAAACCCTTCTGTCTAAGCAGATATGGATTTATTGGATCCTCGAATAAGAAGAGAGAAGGACTCACCAGGAGACCTGCAGGGGTGTAAAGGCCATTGCAGGTACCTGAGTGTGAAGGTGTGTGGTAAAAAGGCACCACATGCCAGATACAAAGTAATTTGCCTGAATTGCACTGAAAAAGGTGGCAGAGGCAGGGACACAGTGTGCCACAGCCAGCTCACAATTTCACGTAGATGTATGACTTCAGTGCCAGGCCCCAGTGAGGACATCTCAGGCTGCATGATGCATGGCTCCCTACCATGGCCGCCTCGCAGACCTTACCTAAACAAAGCAGCAGTCAGCTGGGGGTCAAAACCAAGAAGAAAACTAGGGAGTGGGCTGACGGGTGCTATCGCAGGTTGCAGAGATGGTTCCTGAGCAGAAAGAAACCTGCCTTAGAAAGTAAATCTTACCTGAAAAAGCTGAGCAGAAGTACTCTGGGTACTGGTATTTCATCCACCTGCCAGTCTGCTTACAGCTACTGGATATATAGTAGGTATATATTACATACTGATATCCTAGCACTTTTACAGTATTAAAAATCCATTTTTGCTAAAAATATCCCATGGGATCAATGTTAATGGTCTCTGTTGGATGTTTACAACCAAAATATTTTGGAAGTGTTGCAGATTTCCTGAATTCTCACTTTTCCACACAACTTCTCCAGGCAGTGACAGCTCTCACACCAGGACCAAGCTGCTACACAATTTGTGTAGTTGAACTTACCCATACCTGGACAGTAGCAGAGCAAGGCATGAGGCAAGCAGAGGACAATTCAGGCCCACCACATCATTTGGTAGAGATGGGGACAATGCTGGCCCTGGCCATGATGCACAACACTCCCCAGTTCCCAAGCCCTGCACTGCACTGGGGAACAACGGGAAGAGGTGCTCCGGAGAAGGCTTAGCAAGGTCCCCCTCCTCCTCCTCCTCCAACCCTGGTGCTCACAGGGCTGTTTCTCACACTTTTTACCTCAGTCATCACTGCCAGACAGTGTTTTGTCCTTTCTTAAGCCCGTTTTCCCAGAGGCGCCACTGGTGTCACTGACAGGCTCAGGCATGCCCTGCAGTGGAGCTGTTGCGGAACCGGCTGGAACCGGCTGCGTCTGGCACAGGACAGCCCTGGCCTCTCCTCAGAAAGGTCCCTGCAGCCCCGCTGCCAGCACCCGGGCACCTAGACCCAATCAATTCCACCCCTCGTCTCGGTGAAACACGTATTTAAGGATTGTCACCCTTCACAAATTTCACCGACAACATCAACGACAAAAAAATCTCCTCGCACAAAAATCAAGATGGCGTTGTCACAAGACCACGAAGGTGGGCAATATACACACTCAGCAGAGCTCCATCCCTCGTTCCTTCACCACTTCACAACAATAAAAAAATCCCCACTAGTAATCCAGTCCCTGGCAATGGCCAGGCCGAGCTTCTTCCAGTCACTGTTTTTACCTCAAATTCCTCTAATGGTAAGTGATCTCCCCGTCTTTATCTCAACCCACGAGCTTTTTCGTCTTATTTTCTCCCCCGTCTTGTTGAGGAGGGGGAGTAAGAGAGCAGCTGGGTGGGTGTCTGGCCAACCCACCACAGTGCCATTGCTCGTCTCCACCCGTGCGGCGACATTGCCGTCACGGGGCTGAGGGTGCCCTGTCCCGGGGGCTGTCCATCGGGGAACCCCTGCCCTGCGCACATAAACCAGCCAATGCAGACTGAAGCCCTCAAAAGATGACGAACAGCAAGTGCCGCTATTACATAAGCGCTTCCCTGGATAGAATAATGCTTCGAATAACAATTCAAAGTCGACCTGAATGAAAAGCTTTGGTAAAAAGCTCTCAGAGATTCCCAAACCGGGCAACCTCCGTGTATGCGAAATATAGATGGTTGCTTATCGCACCGGGGTGCCAAGGGCTGGAAAATAGCCATGGCCTCACAACTTTCTTGGCATGGGTCAGCTAGCCCAGAAAACCAGGCTTCCCACCGCTGCTGGCGGGCACCGCGGTGCCGGGGTGCTGGCTGTGGTGGTGCGGCAGCAATTCCAATACTCCTGGGCTTCCCTAGAGAGCCAGATTAATGTATTTTTTAAAATGATTATTCTAAAGCAAGATGTTTCTTGTTCCCTCCTTCGCTTGCCTTTCAGTAGCCAAATATATTTTCCCCACAGAGAAGAGCTGGGACTCCAGGAACCTGAAGCCAGGGGAGGCAGCGATTAGTGGTTTGAAGCATTAATGGTACCAAAGCAGGAA
>NW_010553517.1:23810-40206 GCF_000687285.1 Phaethon lepturus | reverse complement strand
AGGAATGGGGAGTCCCTTGAACTCAGCTATTAGCAAATTAATAAAAGGGGTAACACACTCTCCTGAGTGTTACAAATTTAACACTAATTAGGACTTCTCTTCCTTAGTTATTTTAGGCAAGAAAATCTTCAATATCCTTTGTTAAATTTGAATCATCTTGTTTGTAGAAGTAAGTCATATGGAAACATTGGTTTCTTCACCCAGTTACCGTCTATTAAACTTTTTCCGTTCTTCTCTTCTTTCTGACATGACTTATAACTGGATATTTTGTATGCAGTTAGTTTTATTTAGCAAATCTTCCCCCAAAAGAGGGTTTTCTTTGAATGAGACTAAGCTTCAAGCCATTTGTTTCTCACAGTCCATCCCAAACGTTTCAAAGATCCCCTCTTCACAGAAGCATCAGTGGTCCAATTTATTTACATCTATTTAATTAATTTATTGCTCGTATATTCCAGATGTTAAACCTCACGGAGTTATTGTAACTTATAAGCTGTATTTTTCTGCCAAATATTTACACAGTTTTGTGTATTTTAGCACTTCAGAATTAATCACCAGAGAAACTTAACAGGTTTACAATGAAAAAAAGCCCTTAATTAGAGCAGAGGCCAAAATGTCCTCCTGCGCTTCCTTTCTTCTTGCATGGCCCAAATCTCATCTAAACCTTGCCTGAAGTCCAGAAAACAAATCTCACAGTTGATTGAATATATCTAATTGTGAATTGATGTCTATGTTTTTGCAGATATATTTCAAACTCTGCCTGGTGGCTGTGTTGGCTAATTTGCCTATACCCAGGAAATTAATTCTTTCTTAACTACTGAGCAAAGCTATGATGTTGGGCGATATATGTCTGCCTTTCCAGAAAGAACATTACTTCTCTCTAGCCAAATCAAAGCATCGCTAAATGATTGACATAACCACAAAAGGTTTTAGCTTTTCATGTTTAGGAAAACACTGATGGGGAGGAGAAAGCACGGCAGTTTGCATAATGAGAGTCGAGCTAGACTGGCTGAAGCAGAAGAAACTCACTTCAATTCAACAAAAGCCATAGCTTATTTGAGCAATAAAGGGAAAATATAGAGAGAAGGTTACCTCTTCTGATGATACGAAGTATAAGAGGATGTCAGAAGTAATCAGTAGTGAGCTCATGGTTTAAAACACACATACACATGCACACATGTACAGCAGTGTGGAGAACCCAAGTAGATGCCATATGAAAATACACCATAAGGCCTGACAAATACTGGACACGGTCGAGGTGGCTTTCCATAAAATAATACAAATCGATGTTAAAATCTAGCCTTTATAATCAATTAGAAAGGGTAGTTTGGCAGCAGTATTAATAGCCTCTGAAACAAATGCAGCATGAAAAGGGGGTTTCCATGACCAGAGCTCAGCTCAGAATACTCTGTCTCATGTCTACGAAAAAACAAATCTGTGCAAAGGTGAAACTAAAGGTATCAGCCATTTCCCTATTTAGAGGAACTGGATGAAGACTTTTCCTCATTCTCCTGTGGAGGAAAGCACATGAAACAGTCACTTCTGTTTACCCCTGTTAATGGCTGGTCAGAGAGAGTATTCTGCATGGTATGAGGCTAAAGAAAGTATTGTTTTTATTTTTCTCTACTGCATGAGATAGGATGTGAATGGTGTACGCTGGGGTGACGCTAACATCCTGTCTGCATTAGGCCCCTTAATGCTAACAATGTGAGTCCTTTCTTCCCTCCATGTGGGCTGTAACTGAGGGAATAAGATGTGTGAGTGTGTAAGCTGAGCAGCAAATAGATAAATTCCAGATGATGATTTAAACCTGATGAATACAAACCTTACAGTCCTGCAAGCAATCTAGTACCAGAAAGGACCTTTGAGGTCAATTCATTTCCCTTCTGTCGTAGGCAGCTCCCTGAAAGAAACTGCATGATAAAGTGATCCAGCTCCATCACAAGATTAATTTTTGCCACCTTTTCGCCTACTGTAATGGTGCAGGAGGAAGACTCCTACTGCAGCTCCTTGGAAATGTGGAAATGTTCCTATTTCCAGCCTCAATATACTCTTATCCAGTTTATTCACACCATTTTTTCTGCTTAAATAGTGCTTCTCCCTTCTGTGTGCTTATCCGTGATGTATTTATAGGGAGGCCTTTCTCAGCATTCATCGCATGAGATAAAACAAGCCATCCTTCTTAGTCTCCTTTCATATAACAGGCTTTCCACGATCTGGATCACCCTTGCAGCCCATCCCTTCACCTACTCCAATCTGAGCATGGGGACCAGAACTAGCAACAGCAGCTATATATTGTCTTACCAGGGATTTTTACAATGCCATTAACACTCCTTTGTTTCTTACTGCTATATTGTATACTTACACTGTCTGTACATAGAATTGCTTAGCATATAAATTATGTTATACAGTTAACCATCAAATACTGGTGTGTCATCTCATCCGGTACCACTTGTGCTCCTTGAGAATGTGGTCAGCATCTTGCAGGCAAAATCCTTCGGTGCTTTTAATCTGCTACTTTTTCATCCTTGATTGCTCCTGAGGAGTATTTCAGCATGAAGATGTTTCAGCAGTCTTTACAGAAGCAAGTGAATCATTAAAAAAAGCACAATCTGTCCATCTTCTTTAATGTCACAAATTAATAGCTGCTCAGGATGCTTTGAAATCTATAGCTGCTTAAGGGAAGAAAAATAACCAACCTCTTCCTATAGTGCTGTGCTATCACTATATTTTGTGTACTCTGCTTGTGCAAGAAAGATTTATTAAGTAAGTGCAGTGAGGGCAATACGCAAAGACCTCTGATGTGAGGCTTTAAAGAAGGGGAAAAGACCAGTTATGCTAATCCAGGATAAGAGGGGAAATAAAAAACAATCAGTAGACAAGATTATTTCTTATTGTTGGAAACCATTTCTCATTCCAGAAGCTAATGGTCAGAGCCTGGCTGATTTTGCTGGCTGCGTTTCTGTCTTCTGCTGCCCCTGCAAGAAAGCAGTGTTAGGGGCAACCAGTTTCCTCCACTTGATGGAGCTGGAACAGGCTTTTACCTCTTGCTTTTGATTTGGATTATCTTGCTGCAGACTGTGCAAAATAAGGGACCATTTTTAAAAGAGGGTAGTGTTGCTTTTGTGGGCAGCCTTAGGCTGTGCTCATTCCTCAGGTCACAAGCTGCTACAGCAAACTCATTGCACCCTTTGGTGGACCTGCTGCCTTGGGCTCCCTGACAGCCAGAGCAGCCTGAGTCAAATCCTGACCCACGTTTGCCAGACATAAGGATGCACTCCCAAACCTGCCCACAGCTGCTGACCCCAATGCGGGTTTTCTCCTCTTGCCCCCATCCCTCCCTCCTACCTCACCTCCCTCAGGCATTGTGGTCGCTGATGGCATTTGCTGTTGGACATACAACTCTGTCTGTGCTCTGAGCAGGATGGCAATGCCGCCTCTTGAGGGGGAACAATTCACTTCCAGCTAATCTGCGGAGAGGGAGGTCTGTGCCTAAGTGTAATGGAACCTGATGGAGGCTAATTAAATAGAAAACCATCCATTTGTGCTGTCTCATTAAGGATTTGTCATAAACACCTTATGTTCTCTTACAAGCCTAAACAAGTGCGTTCACCATGTGAAAATCAGCCATAAAACTGTCTGGAGAGTAGTTAACATGTCTAAACTGTCATTTATATGGGCTGTCTGAAGCCTGGATCCTGCAGGTAGGAATGGCCTTTCCACTGTCCTCAAACCACCCTGGAAAAATGGGGCATCCCTCCTTCGAAATGGTAAAGAGGGCCAAGCCCAGCGATCCTGTACTGACAGTAATGTGGAGCGGATGCTTCTCCGTCTGGCCCTGATGGAAGCCAGAAATCAGAGGCAAAGAGCACTTGTTATTTTAGAGCTGTGCCAAAGATGTTCAGAGGTTTACAAACTATAAATCTAATAGTAGTGTTTCTTGGGGGCTATGGAGATTGGCTCCCCTCACCTTTGTGAGTGGCCTGATCTCCTCCTCAACCCCAACTAGGCTACTGTTTTTGAGGAAAACTGAATTTCCTGTAGGGCACAGGAGCCATCATGCTATTTTGCAATGGAAGTTATGTGCCGTGTCCCCCTTGGCTGCCCCAAGGGAAAAATCAACGTGGTCTAAATGGCTGCTCTCCTCAACGTCTGTCCAGGATGTGCTTTTCCCTCACCCAAACTGTGCAGGCTTCAGAGTTTCTGCCAAAACTAGGGCTTGTGCAGAAGTCATATCAGGGCAGATCTTCCCATGGGCAGGAGGAGATAACTGCTTTCCATCTATGGGATGACCCCCTGGGGTAACACCAGCTGGTGTCTCCTTGCAGGCATCGGAGGTGGAGCGGCAGCTCTCCCTGCAGGTCCACACCCTCCGGGAGGACTTTCGGGAGAAGAACTCCTCCAGCAGCCAACACATCGTGCGTCTTGAGAGCCTCCAGGCCGAGGTGAGTCACCTGCGCTCGGCCTCACTCCTTCACAAGAGGACCACGGTTGTTTTAACTTGTATAACAAACCCCTCTGAGTAAACAAAACCTGCTGCTTGGAGCAAACAGAGAGAAGGATGGTAGCTGTGGGCAAAGGACTCCTCCTTTGTGAGAATATTTGCTGCAGTGCAGGACTGGCTGGGGTGGCACGGGCCAGCTTCCTTTGCTGCCCCAGCCACAAGCACGCCTGCAAAATGAACAGATGAGAAGGACCCTCCAGGAGCTAAACCATGGCTGTGCTACTGCAGGGCTGCTGCCCACTACAGGCTAAACTCTGGGGCATGGTGGGAAGGTCTGCAAGGGTTTTTTTCTGTTCCTCATGCTTGCAAAGAAAGCAGCAATCCTCTCCTGCCTCTCAGCCGTGCACATGGGAAAGCAGGGATCCCCTGCCTGTTTTAGCTCTGGAATGATACTTCCTTCCTTCCTCTTCCCTTCCCTGATGTGGGTCACTGGGGACCATATAGGCAGGAACTAAATGGGTAGAAGATGTCCATCTCTACTACCCAATCACTTTTTTTTTAATTTATTTATAAGCTGTCCAGAAGAGCTTTTCCTAAAATCTCTCAATTTCTTCTTTTCTCCCGCTCCCACCTGCTCCCTGCTGGTCCCTCGCCTTTTCTTCCCCTCCCCTTGGTGTGGAGCAGCAGGTCCTTGAAGTAAGTATGGAGGCTCGGAAAGGGCCTGCCCGCGCGTGCATCGCTGTTACCGTGCATGCCTGTCACTGTGCATGCCTCACCTTGCCTCCTCACCTCCTTCCTGTCTCTTGCTTTCCAAATCCCTTTCCCCCTGTGCCCTTCCCATGTCCCAGGGCCCATGGCAGAGTGATGCTTTTTGTGTTATACGGTCATTCACAGGGTGTCTGTTACTGGTTTGTATACCAAATATGAAGTCGATACAATCTCTGGATTACACCTCTTATTTTTCTTGCACCCCTTTTCTCCAGCCCACGCAAATCATGGTGGTGGTGGGAAGTGACACCTCAGAAACGATTAGTCACCTGAAGAGCAGCTTTCTAGTACCTACAGCAGCCTTTACCCTGCAGAAATAGCAAGTCCACACATTTTGCTAATATTCCTTCGTGCAGCCAAATCTTTCCAGCAACCTGGAAAGCAGCAAAGAGACAAGTTCCCAAAGAGGCCAAGAAAGCAGTGGGAAGTTGCTGAATTTGTCTGTGGTCCATGAATTGAAAGGAGGCCATAGGGAATATTTAGGGTTATACTGGACTGGTAAATGGCATACGTGAGCTGCAGGACCGAGTCCTTATCCTGGAGAGACAAAGCCACGTGTGTAATAATCTGGGGAAAGGCTCTTTTTTCTTGGTTAAAGAAGAAGTGACCTTGGCTAGTGCTGATTCATCCTGTGCACTGTTCCCAGCTAACTGAGTCACAGAGGTTTTCCTTGGCACATTGTCCCTCCACCTGAAATCACTGCCCTTGACAATTAAAAGAAGTGAACCAATTTTAAAGACGACTGATCACTGGGAGTCTAAAAATAAGCATGGCATAGAAAGGAGTCTCCACAAGTAAAAAGACAGAAAACCCCCTGGTGAGAACCTGGCGAACGTGCAGCAATGAAGAAAAGCACATGGGCAGTGCTGTGGCACAGCCCTGCGGGGAGCAGGATCCCGCAGGCTCACCCTGTGGTCTTCAGCACCCATACAGCAGAAAATGCCTACTCAGGGTCCAGCCAGGAAAAGTAACTAATTTCGCCCAGTCTTGCAAATTTTAAGGTACAAGGCGTGGGCTGTTTGGACATTTCTGCCTGCTCCCTGGGCTCCTGCCAATGCACACCCAGCCCCTTTGGAGCTGCCGCTGCAGCCTGGGGAAGTAGGAGTTTCCTTTCAGAGCCTTCCTAAGCTTTAAACCACACAGAGATACAGTTTCTCTCATACAGGTACAGAATACTTTGTGCATACTTTTGAATACAGTGCATACTTTTGCTTTTTGCTGTTTCATTTCTCTCTTGGGAATGTGATTTCCCTCCCCTCTGCTCCCTGGAAAATGTGGGGTCTGACACCGCCTCTCTTTCCTCTGCAGATCAAAATGCTGACGGACAGAAAGCGGGAGCTGGAGCATCGCCTTAGTGCCATGATGGAGGAGAACGACCTGCTCCAGGGAACTGTGGAGGAGCTGCAGGACCGAGTCCTCATCCTGGAGAAACAAAGCCATGACAAGGACTTGCAGGTGAGGAGGCAGCAATGGGACAGGGAAGAGGGAGGAAATGGAGTAAAAGATGTGGTTTGGCGTAAAATTGACCAGGAAGATAATCAGGAACTGGGAGACAAAACAACTGGAAGAATAAAATGGCTCATGTAAACATGGCAGCAAGCAAGGTCCTGGGTGTTCCTCATCAGGACAGATAACAGGAGCCGTGATCTTGACAGCAAAGAGCAGCTTGGGAGGGAGATCTGAGCAAGGGAGCGGGACAGGGTGCTGAGGAAATGAGGTAAATGTAAAAAGAAGCAGAGAACTTTGGTTGCAGTTCAGTTTACTTGATTTTTTAATAGTAGCATTGGCTTCAGAAGGGGCTTCTTTAGACCCTGCTGTCGCAGACGGCAGTAACTGGCCTCATAGCTCTCACTGCTCAGATGGTTTCCCAACAAGCCCCAGGGTGTTTGCAGTTGTGTGTCACCAAACATCACTCCCCAGAGAATAAGCTGGCACCTCTGTGGCTTCAGGCATCTTAGTTGAGAGCAAGATTTTTACATTTCTCTTCTGTGGGTTGACGACTCTCCAAAACAGCCCTGAATCTTTTTTTCCCTTTTTTTAAATAGATGTTTGTATTTATATATGTGTATAGCTTTTTTAAAAACCTGTCTATATTACTTTTCTTTTTGGATTCACTTCCTGCTGTGTTGTTTTCAGCAAATTTTTTTACCTGAGTCCCAACTTCTTCACAATGTTCCTCATTTTAGTGCTGATTAACCTGCTATTTTTAACTTTCAGGATATTCTGGAGTCTAAACAGTGTCTAATGACATTTGGAGATTATTAAGCTCCAATAAACAGCAATACCAGTCAAGAGTACTTTCCTCCTGGCTGGAAATCCTCTTTCGTGAAACCCATTCCTCCCTCAGCTCCTTCACAAACCAAGATACTCATCCAGTCCATATCACCTTCACTAATAATTTTTTTTTCCTGCTTCCTTGACAAACTCCTTGATTTTCTTTGCAAGCTGCACCAAAGCCAGCTGGAGCTCCAAGAGGTGCGGCTGTCCTACCGGCAGCTGCAGGGGAAGGTAGAAGAGCTCAGTGAGGAGAGAAGTCTCCAAAATTTCAACACAACCAGCACGTCCCTGCTGTCTGAGATAGAGCAGAGCATGGAGGCAGAGGAACTGGAACAAGAACGAGAACAGGTATTTGCCCTCCACCCCCTGGGAAAGCCCATGGACCTCTGTGACCAGCTCCAGAAGGAGAGGGAGTTTAATGCATTTGATGTGGATTTGGAGATGAAAAAGGGACAGACAATTGGGGTTGTGGTCCCAGGTATCAACACCCTTTTAACCATATGAAAGTAAATCTCTGCCTCCGTTTCAAAACCAACATAGCAAGCTAGCCAAATATTTGTGAGGTTGGGCAATTACATGCCTCACTTCACCATGGAAGGAGGATCTCCGTGGCCTTGATGTCCCAGGCTAATGTCAGGCTCTCTTGTTCCAGCTGAGGTTGCAGCTCTGGGAAGCATATTGCCAAGTGCGGTATCTCTGCTCCCATCTCAGAGGAAATGACAGCGCAGACTCAGCAGTCTCTACAGACTCCTCCATGGATGAGTCTTCAGAAACCTCATCAGCCAAAGACGTCCCAGCCGGCAGCCTACGGGCAGCTCTCAGTGAGCTGAAAAGACTGATACAAAATGGGCTGGATGGGGCTGACTCCACGGTAAGTTGGTGGCACAGGGAGACCTTGGCTTGTGCATGTCCCCTTGCCCAGGTGACAGCTTGCTGCAGGTTCCTGCTGGATTCAGAAGTCCCCAGTCTCCGAGAAAACCTCTGTGGCCCACAGAGATGGGCTGTCACAGTGCACAGCCTGCTCCACATGTCTCAAACACTCAGCCAAGAGCCAAACCAGCACATGGGGTTTTGACTTGCAGCGGTCAGACTGCAAACATAAATTTCAAGCTCGTGCAACTGTCATTGGTTTGGGAATCATTCCAGAAAATTAAAGTAGGCTTTCTTGGAGATTTACAGTAAGTTAGAGTTTCAACAGAGAAATATTGCAGACTGTCTTATACACCACAGTTCAGTTATTTCTCCTAGGACTTTCCCAACCTTGCTTGTTAACAATAGTATGACAAAAACTTCATAACATTCTGCCCCTACAAGTTGACAGTGGGTACAAATGTCTTGGCAAGAGCTGCCAGACTCAAATTAATTGACAGGTGAAGGGTTTCGCTGTCTGTGGGGTATGGCCCAGGGTCTGCTGGGGAGAAGGGGGTGGCATGGAGGACCACTCAGCATCCAGCAGAGTGCAGAATTATGAGAAAACATCTCACTTCTTGCAATGGCTCAAATCAGGCCTATTTCCATCACCCACAAGCTGGTTGCATTGCCAGTATGACTTATTTGAGATGCCATGGTGAGGAAGATAGTGCAGACCCACATGGGAATACTCACCCTCCTCGTTTCAGTACCTGTAGCAGCTGGTAAGAAGGCTGAGCATAGAGATGAAATTGTATTTGTTAAATAAAAAACAGAGTCCTGCAAAAGGTCTACAAACATGGAGACTATAGCCATACATTACCAGGTGGTCAGTGGGTCTCTGTAAATTTGTTTTATGCTAAGGTGAGAATATGTCTGCATGCTCTTTTTATCATGTGTAGAAGCATTACCCTTGGCTGGGCATGTTTCCACTGTGGAGGTATATGGGAACAAAACTGAAACTCTAACAAAGTCACATTCACACTTTCTTCTTGTTTAGTACCCCCCATCCCAAACCAGTATCAAAGTAATGCAATTGCCTTTTTTAAAGTGAAATCTGAGCAAGAGATTTCTCTCCCGCTCTCAGAGCTCTCGACGAAGTGACGACGACACCTTAGAGGAACAGATCAGGCGAACAAGTGAGGATTCACGAGCCCTGAGGGAATTAATGGAGGGAGAACGGGGGAAACTGAGGCAGAGTTTGGAGGAGCTGCAGCGACTGCACAGCCAGGTTAGCAATTCCCACACTTTACATGTGGTCTTGTAACACCAGTGTTCATCCACCAAGACATGCCTTCCGTAGAAGACATCAACATGATAAATAATGGCCAGGAGGATTTGGACCAAAACCAGTTATCGTTCGATGAGGGAGACTCTGTTAAACCCACTGCAGAGGCTTCATGCAGTTAGGATCAGAGTTTTTGACAAGTTGTCTGCGGCCCATCCCAGACATCGTCTCAAGCAGCCAAACTTCCTTTAAACCTTTCCCCAATCTGCTTTTCAACCAATCTGTCTCGCTTAAATTCTTCTCAGCAGAAGACCCCAAAGTACAAGGCTGCTTGTACTGGAAACCCATAGGTATCCAGTCTGACCCATCTTGCTTGCACTAAGCCCTTGTAAAGGGCTTATATGCAACTGCTGGATCAACAAAACAGTGCTGCTCTGCTGTGCATGGTGCAAGGTTCGCCCCCTTCCACAGCAACATCACAAAACCCTCATCAATGCACACCCAGAGAGTCTTAATCATGGCCAGCCTGGCACCAGGCAGTACCCCAGGGCCAACAGGGACCAGCTAAGGCTAAGACAATCTCAGCAGAATGAATGATCCAACCCAGAAACCAACACCACACCCAAAGCACAGAATCACACTGCATCTGCACTGAATGTAGCATCATCTGTATCTGAGGTCCTATGCCAAAAGCAGCAAAAGGAGTCAGGCACTCAAGGAGATGCTCTGCAATCCCTATCTCTATGGGACAAGCCTCCAAACGTGGGAGGGAATCTGGAGGCTGCAGAAGAAGCAGCCTTTAGCACAGCTGCTTGTGCAGCACCAACAGCATTGGAGCAGGGACTGGGATTAACGCCCTTGGCTGGTGTTGCCAGCAGTGCTGTGTCACCCTTTCACTGTATTCCTTCGGAGAAGAGAAAAGAAAACACATCCTTGTTCAGAAAGTCAGCACAACCTGGGGATTGACAGCCTTTTGTAGGGCTATGGGAGCTCCCACCATGTGGATGAAGAACAAAGAATGAGAGCATCATTAAATACCCCTGGCAGTGACGGCTGCATGTATACAAGGATGGGAAATAGTCTTGCTGAAAAAGCAACTGATTCAAGACAGACTGCAGCAAGGGAGCAGCCCTGGCACCATCCTTCCCCGAGGACTGTTCCTCTCAGCAATGAGGCCACCACGAGATACCTTTGAGGGTCCAAACTTCTGCCCCCAGCAAGACATGAGCCCAGGTGTTCCTCTGGCCATGCTGCCATAGTCCTGTGCATCACCCAGAGGTTCCCCTCACCCTTAAACACACCTGAGGTGGAGGAGACAAGGATTTGATCACTGCAACTTGGCTATGCTGATAGAGACCATCAGAGGCTTAGTCACAGATTTTGAGCGACCATCCGTACACCAGCCTGCTTGTCTGGATGCAGCACCTCCTTATGCATGAGGCCTTGACAGGACACCAGGAGGGAGCAGCACTTGGTTGTTCTTTGCTCTGGCCAGTCTCCACAAATTCCCCAGCCAAGAAGGACCAGAGGACCCACCCTGGACCGCAAGACTGCACCTCCATCTCTGCTTTTAGGGGTCTCCGACTACCAAAGGTCTGAATATTTAGGAAGCAAAGGGAAGACTGCAGTTCTACTTTCTTCTCACACCTCTGTGTTATATGGAGAAAGATGGGGCATAACTACAAATGCATCAGACTGCTCTTGAAGCGCTCCAGCCTCACACAGCAAGTACATGTCTCCTGCAGCTTTTGCCCATAACCCAGCCTCGCACTTGTTCAAGGTTAATAATTATTCTCACCTCCCGTAGAAGAGACAATGTTGTCTTCAGTTCAGTACTAAAGAAAATCAATGAACAGAAAATGCACAGAAACTCTGGTCCATCCGCAGCAGCCGTGCTGTGTGGCCTCTGCATCGCTCTGTGCTGTCACTGGTACTGATACAATGAAAGGGGAACTTCTCCTAAACAGCTTTTTGGGACCTTGCAGCACCACACACATTCATTGCTCCTGCCTGAGAGCACGGTGAGCTGGTGGAGCCAGGAATTGCCTTTGTCTATACTGGAAAGTGGTTTCACACCTTCTGCCTGGTCCATTTCCTCCCTCTGTGGCATCCCATTCTTACCTGAAAAACAGACAAAAACAGTTAAAACCCCAAACCTATCCCCAAACACCGTTTTCTGGGGCCTCTCAATCCACTGTGCTCTGGGATTTCAGCAGAAGTGCTCAACACCTTTCACGTAGCTCCCACCTCTGCTCTCCATCACATCATGGCGCTGAGGTGTATCCCATGCTGTGCTGCGGCAGGGCACAGCTCGAGTAGAGCTCCCCACTTCCCTGGCAGCCCCAGCACGCAGTGGGGAGCCTCTGCACACAGACCGGGCGTGTTCGCACCCTCCTCCCCGCAACCCAGCCATGCTGCACTAACAGCAGATCCTCCCACGCTGTTGATGTGATGAACCCTTTTTGACTGTCTGCCCTCTATTTAAAGATTTCTTTGAGGACTCAGGCAGTACTGAGCTGCATTTAGAGAAAGGAGGGGGGTCAAATGCTAGAAAGGTTTCCAGGTGGTGGAGTAGCGTAACAGAGCATGTGTGTGCCCTACAAAGAAGTTAAACATGTATGAAACATTGCAAAGCTGTGCTAATGCAATCCCTACATGATTTCACACCCTATTAACTCACTCTGCACAGGACCAGAACGATAGATCATTTCTCAGACTATTTAAGACTCTGCACATATTTTAAAGTCTAATTAAAATTGTAAGACGTGCCAGTAACACCTTCCATGGCGTGAAAAGGAATTTTCACATCCTTTGTCTGCAGCTTCATACTACTTCAAGAGACATAGCCCCCCCCCCCAATCTTATTTGCTGCTAAATGTGTTTGTAGTAATTTAACCCTGGAAAGCTCAGAATACAACAGGCAGACTCAGCATGCACAAGACAAACCGCTCGGAGAGAGGCAATATTTCGGTGCTGATGCCATAGTGGGTATAAACCCATTGGGACAGCAAAGTGGCAGGCAGGTCCTGCCCTGCACAGCTCACAGCTTTCAGTGCTGCTACTGCATGTTACTGAGGCCATCCTGGTGGCCCATCTTGCTCAGACTGGCACTGGCACATTTCATGAGGGGTTGCACTAGCACTAACAGCCCCCTCCCAGCAGACACAGCTTCTTCTACAAGCAGGGGAGCTCAGCCTCCAGGTTGGCCCATGTGGGGAGTTTTTTCCCCCCAATCATGGTGAATTTGTCCAAGCAACCCTGGGTTTCATGCCCTCCCTCTGCCCACAGGTCACACTGCTGAGCGTAGAAATGACGACGCTGAAGGAGGAACGGGACCGGCTGCGAGGTGCTGCTGAAGATAAGGAAACAAATGAACGGCTCCTGCAGGCCATCAGGGACCGAGATGAGGCCATTGCCAAGTAAGTGGCATGAACAGCCAAAGCCAGGCTGGGTTAGCAGTTATGGAACACCCTAGCAGGAGATGCCTCCAGGGTGGGTTTTTCCCACCCTCCATGCTCCATAGCTGTTACAAAGTGATGGAGTGAGCCTCGGCTTTGCTGGCGTTGAGAAATGCTGCCAGAAGCTTGGGAGCAGGGCAGGAGATGCCAATTTCCAGAGCTGCCTCATGACAGGTTTGGGGGCATTTAGGAGGATGCTGTGAACAATGTTTTTGCCGTCCCTAGTGCTTGTCTGAGCCACAGCACTGAGGAGAGGACTTCAGAGAACTGAACGGAAACACTAGGTCTGCCTTATTTGTCACATTTTTCTTCCTTTGCTTTTCCAGACACACAACCCTGCTTTCCTGCCCATTGCCATTACAGCCCTGCTTGGGCTTCTTCCCTAAACCATTTCTCTGGTCACTCACTCTCCTTTCCTGTTCCAAGGTCTTTTTTGCATCTCCAGTCCTGTCATTCTCTATTACTCCTTTCAGGATTCTCCCACTGTTTTGACTCTTATTTTCCCCATCATCCTTGCAGACCTAGCAGCTTTGCTACCCTGTACCCCACACCACCCTTCCCCAGCTCCGTGCTTGGGCTTTCCACACTGCCACAAGCACTCTTTGCCCCGAGGAGAGGGGCAGAAACATTCATCCACCTGTGCTCTAGGTAGAAAGGATACATCTGATAATCTCTTCAATAAGCAGATGGGCCAGGGCACCACCAGTTCATCTCCTTACGGAAATGCTTAATATTCAGCAAATGGAGGAGCACGAGAGCATTGCACCTCTGAGGATGTGGGGAGATAAATCAGCATGGACAATCCCTTCATCTTTTTTTTCAGTGACCCTATCATCTGTGCTGCTCTTGCCTGGGTAGCCGGCTGTGAAATTCCCATCGCTGTCCTCTGTAACACCCCCATCTGTTGGCAAAAATCAGGAGCATCCCAGCTGCACTGCCGGGTGCAAAGAGGTGGTTCTGACATTTCCAGTGCGTGTGGGTTGCTGGTTCTGCTGTGGCTATGGCAACGCGTTGCTGCCACGATAAATCCCCCGGTAATATCCAAGCAGCAATGGGAAGCTTCACAACAAAAGGCTATTTAAGGTGCTTGGACCCACAGCCAGGAGTGGAAGGGTACAGCTTCTCCACAGCAGTTAATGACCCTGCTGGGACAAAGCACTAATATTTACGGCTGATTGTCCTGCGTCGGCAGGAGCCCAGAGAAAGGGGGATGTGACAAGTGTGCACGGGTGAGTGGCGGGTGATTAATGAGCAAAAAGTAGCTGCAAGTGAAAGCAGACAAGAGCATCTTTTTGCTAGGAATGAAAGCGTCCCTCCACAACTGAGCAGGCTGCTCCCGGGCAGCGAGCCGCCTGGGAGGCTTGTGATATGCTTCCCACCTCGCACCTCAAGGGATAAGACATTTTTCTTGAAGCCCTCCCCAAAAAAAGCCCTAACTCTGAACAGAAAGAAAATCACTGCCTGAGGCAGACATCTGGCCTGAAAAATTTTTAGCTTGAAGGTGAAGTTTGGCAACATGGGAAGCAACAGGAAAATAGGATCCTATAATAGGAGGTGTTAAGCAACCACTACCTGGAATATAAACACAAATTCCCAAATTGCTCTTCTACAGGGGAGCACAAGGGAGCTATTAGGAGGCGATGAATTAGCTACAGTTAATAAGATGCAATTATTTCTCCCAGAAAATGTTTGCAAGGAAAGATGGTTCCCAGCAAGTCATGTTATGGTTTCCCATCACACAGCAGTTAATTGAAAAACTTCAGGTTTGTGCTCGCCTGTGTGCTCCCAGCACAGTGAGCAGCATTTCCTGGCTTGGGAAGCTTAGGAAATTGCTCCTTTTTAGACAACTCCTTTCCACTAGCCAGTAGCAGCTGGAACATCTCAGCCACTGAGCACTCAGAGCCCTTTGGGCAACCTTGGCCATGGCATCACATGCCCAGTGGCCAACACACGCCTGGAAAGAAACACAGCAGTGGTGTTCCCAAGGGCCAGCACAACCCCATTGAAATTGGGAGCTTTCCTTAAAGCATAGTATTTAATTCAAACAATTTTAACGGTTTGTCATTCTTAAAAAGCATGTGCTGTGATAAACTTTTTTCCTTCATTTCTTCCTTCCTTCATTCCAAGTCCCATCTTCAGAAACTGAAAGAAGACTTGTACTCTTTAGGGGGTGTGGTTTGTTTTATATTGCAACTTATTGATCAAGTAATCAGAAACAGATCATTTAGTTTTTAGCACATACCATTTCCTTTCCTACACATTAGTAAATAGAAGAAAAGGAAAAAATATTTATATGTAGATTCTACCTCATTTTAGATCTTCATTTTTAATGGCAGATCCTGCACGTTATCCAGGCACACTGTATTAGCTTACACAACAGTGTATCTGAATACCTTTTTCCATTCTTCACAGTGTGCTTACCAGAAATCTACTGCATTTATAGTAATGATCTCTACAATTCTATAAAACTCTCCAGATGAATAGATTGTCCAGAATACAACAGAGATGAACAGCTTAGGAATTGGGGACTTGCCACTGAAACAAATTGTTGACTTCTCCTCAAGGATATGTTTAAGACTTCCTTTAAAAAAAAAAAAGAAAAAGTCACATGTCCCAGTTTCTTGCTCTCCCTCCAGGAAGAACGCGGTGGAGGTGGAGCTGGCCAAGTGCAAGATCGACATGATGTCCCTCAACAGCCAGCTGCTGGATGCCATCCAGCAGAAGGTGAACCTCTCGCAGCAGCTGGAGGCCTGGCAGGTGAGCAGCCCCCCATCACCGCAGGGCAGGGTCTGGGTGGCACACAGCTCAGGAGGCTCCTTTGGGTGACTTTTCCCCCCCTCCTGGTGGGTTTGCTGTGTTCTCAGCCTGAGCGACCACAGATAGGAACATTCGCTCTCAGCTCTGGAGGGGACAGTGATGCAGTGGTGCTCAGGGGGGTGAAACATAGCCCTCCCCCGCTCAAAGCCTTTCAGCTGTGAGTTGTTAATTAATTATACAGGAACACCCATTTAAAATGGAGAAACAAACTGTATCTCATGCTGCATGCAGTGTTGATAACACACACTTTGCAGAGTAACCTGCTGCAGCCTGGGAAGGAGTCCATGCGAGAGATGTCCCTGGGCAAGGCACAGGCCTGGGGCCATGTGGGCACAGCATGTCCTTGCATTTCCATAATGGAGCATAAAGGTGGGAGGCAGAGAGGCTGTGGCCATTATTTTGCAGTATAGCTGCACTGTTTTCATCAGCTCAGAAGATCTGTCAAGACCGAGAAGCTGAAATCCCAGCTCTCCACCAAGGTAAAAAAACCCAAACCCA
>NW_010553517.1:18598-23779 GCF_000687285.1 Phaethon lepturus | reverse complement strand
CAGCGGTCCAGTGGCTGCCCAGAAGGTGCTATACTTGGGGTCAGTGGGGGAACCCCATGTAAAGGCAGAGAGCCCTTGAGAGCAGACAAGCTGTCTCCTCCCAGAAACAAGCACCGAAGGAGGGCTACTTTCAAAGAAAACAAGCAGATACAAGAGAAAAGGTCCGGGACAGTTTTAGTAATTTGCTGCAGACCATGCAAGACCCCAACTCTACTAACAACCAGCCTGACCGGTAGAAACCTCTCCCATACAACCTCGCTCCTGTTTCAACTCCACTGTGTTTTCGTTTCTCTTTTTTTTTTTTTTTTTTCTTTTCTTTTCTTTCTCCTGCTTACAGTTTGCTTCCTCAGGGCTTTTTACTATCTGGCTCCTTTGGTTTCTGATCTAGTGGCCTTTCTCAGTTCCTGTACCAACAGCTTTAGTCGTACACCCCTCCTGCCTTTGAGGTGAGCTCCCTGCACCCTCACCAAGCACCCACCGACCCCTCGCCTGCTCCATTCGCTGCCACCATCACCCACATCTGTCTCCGTCTTCACCATCATCTGGCAAGAGGAGCCAGTGGGGGGTCTCCATCACCCCCCAATTTTCTGCACAGACTCCCCTGCCACCCCAGCACCAGACCAGGGCAGAAGGGGCAGCATCCTACATCCCATGGTGAGGCTTTACCCCCTAGGTCACCACAGTGAAAGCCAGGCTGAGGCGCACGTATCATTAATCCTCTGTATTCAGCATATCTAGTATCTGGAGAACTTCTTGAAATACAGACTGGGATTTTGCTTCTCAGCCTCGTTACCTAGTAAGTAGTGCTTACTAGGTAACATTCAGTGCTCTGCATAGGAGCTGTCTGTATCCAAGTTCTGCTTCAGTTTAGATGGGTGGTATAAATTGAGACATACTTACTAGCACAGTCAGTATTTAGTGCTGGAATATCCCCAGCTTTGGGTTAACAGGCGTTTGTTAAACCACAGGCATTTGCTTTCTCAGTTCAAACTATGTTGTCCGATTGCAGCAATACAGCAACCCCAATGCTGCTCCCATCAGCTCTCTGAGACGAGCATCAGGCCCGCTAGCACTGCAGAAAGTTGTCTCCAACATACTGACCTAAAGTGTCATTATGCAGTAATAAAATAGTTTCCAAGCACCTGATGTCCCCAGAACAGAAGCTCAACCACAGAGGCACAAAACAAGTCAGGTGATTTACATATTTTGGGGGCTATTTTGTAAAGCTGAATGTTTTTGATAAAATGGGATGAGATTCTCTGCTTTAGTTGGGCATAAATGGAGGCTTTAATCTGATAACATTTTGCTCTTACACACTTCTAGTCTACACTTTACCAAGGACCATCAACGAGATTACAGTTTTCTGTAAGCATATAATCATGCAGGCTATAAAATACACAACAAGCAAAATCCTGCATGTCCAAGCCTATCACAGGGGTGGATACGCACCTTGCTCCCATGCCTAATCTGACTCCCACTGGTGTTTAACTTTATCTGACCGGGGGGGTTACTGGGAGTAGGGAAGGAATATGGAGCAAACTTGGAAGTGAAGAGGGCTGCTTCTCTGAAACGAGAACTCGGTGGCTTCAGTACAATAGCACCGAAGTGGCACCGTTAAGTTAGAAAATGCTGTGCTGCAATGCCAGCAGAGAGCGAGCTGCAGCCTGCATGGCCACAGCCACCAGCCTCTGAGGTCTCCTTGAGCAGCTTCAACCTTTACCTCATGCAAAGGAGCCCAGCTCCAGCTCACGAAGACGATATATGCCATTTGCACCTCCTTTGGCCTCACCCCTCTGCAAAGAGCAGAAACTCCTGCCCAGAATGCCCAGAACACACCAGTACCATGTTATCCAGCTTTGTTATCTCTTTTTTAAGATGGGTCTCTTACCACTGGTGTTTGTCCTCCCTCCGCATCACCGGACACTCCTGCGCCCCTGCCCAGTGCCAAGGCAGGGACCACGGCTCTGCCCCAGCCCTGCTGCGTACATCTACCCTGAATCTCCACAGCCAAGTGCTGTGCTCTCTGATTCACACATCGGACAGACAGGGACTCGAACACAGTGCACTCTCAATAGTGTGTACTGTATTTTTATATCTATATAAAAAGTATTTTTATATAGATATAAAAATCATACTTATCCCTTGTTATGTGGTTAACCAAGGACACAGATCTGCTGTGCTGGAACCTGGATGCCTACCCCATTTGCTAGAAGAGGTGCCTTCAAAATCCAAGTGCTATACCTTTTCATGTGGCAGCTTCACCTCTGGAAACCTCTTTCACCTTAATGCTGGTGTTTACCTTAACCTCTTCAATTCTCCCTCTGCCTTTCCCCTTTCCAGCCCTGCTCTAAAAAGATCCAAAGCTTCCCCAGTCCACGTAGCTCTGCACCCTTCTGCTCCCCCAGGGAAAGTCCCCGTACTAAATTCAGGTCCAGGCCATGGCTATCAATCCTTTCCCCTGCAGAAAATGCTGCAACAAGAGGTTAGCCATCGTTCAAGTTTCCAGTCCCAGTCGACTGTTTTTATTCCACATCGAGCTACAGAGCAGCTGGGGCACCCACTGGGCGATGGCAGCACCTTCCCTTCCATCTCAGTGCTGCCCTGATGGGCTGCCCTGCACGAGGTGCCGAATGAACAGCACTTCCACCACTACAGCCGATCCAGAGTATCCTTGTTCTCACCAGATAGTGCCATCAGTTCTAATCAGGGACCAAACCACTGGAGAAGTTGATTTCTCCTGTGGGGCTAGTTTGTGTACACATGTTTTCACTAAGCTACAGTTTAAATACACAATTATAGCAGAAATAATGGATCTGAAGGATTAAAATTTGTAGAATTGATAGCCAGGTTTTCAAGGAACACATTAACACATCATTAGCAGCAACAAAACTGATTAATTATTTTACATAGAGCAATTTCACTGTACTGCAAACATGGATTAAATCAGAGCATGACTGGTACATCTGAAAAACCAGAGTGTAGCTGTTCAGGCCAAGCTGTCAGTCAGAGAGCTCCCACCACCCCGCTGGCTCTAGGGGAAGGAGCAGGTCTGAGGGGCAAGCACATTTCTCCTTGGTAAGTCTGGTGCAAAACTCACGAGGGGTCTGGAGGGCCCATGCCTGGCCCCAGCCTCTCGGCTCCTGGCAGCACCTTCCCCGAAGAAGCCCCACGAACAGCGGCTGTGCGGGCAGCTCTGTCGTGCCTCCCCGCTCCACACGGCAGGCACATAGACTTGCTCAGGACAGACATCTTTACTTTGTCTGGCATTTGATTTCAGCTGCATTTGTTCTTTTTTGTTTCTTCCCCCAAAGGGGACATCTGCAAGCTGCAGAGAGCAGAGAAACATAGTTTAGGGGTGTCACAGAGCCCCAAGCAGGTGCAATGCTCCTCTGTGAGACCACCTGAGCAATTTATCCCTCAGAATTGTGTGATTTACCTTCCTCGCTCACTAAAAAGCCTCATGGTGGCAAGCAAGGCTGAGCCTGCTGCCAAGTGGGGAAGCTAGGCCCGTCTCCACTCTTGTCATCCCTCCTCCATCTCATCACAGCACGTTTCACACCCATTTCAGCCGCGTCCCTGCACGAGCTCCCTTTGAGCATCAGCTGCCACCAACAACCCTCTCCTCTTCCTCTGCGCAGGATGACATGCACAGGGTCATTGACCAGCAGCTGATGGACAAACACCCGAAGGAATGGAGCCAGCTTGCTTATTCCTTCTCCAGTGGCTACGGCGCAAAGCGGAGTGCCAGACCCTCCCCCGTGTTCAGGCCGGAGCAGCAGGGGGACGAGCCCGTTGGGGCAGAAGGGAACCGTCTCTTTTCCTTTTTCAAGAAAAATTAATTTGAAAAAGAGAAACCTCTCCAACAGTTCCTGCTTCGAGATGGGGAGTGGGGCAGCTGCCCAGCTTGCTGATGGACCCAACTCTGATCCACTAAGAAAAAAAGAAGGGGGCAAAGGAGTTAACCCTTGAGACTCTGCACTATTTACACCGCACCTGGTCTGAACCAAATGTTTACATGAATTGGAGATTTGCAAATTGACAATGTGATACGAATAGAAAGAAATTTTTCTTATTCTTTAAGTGAAGTGATAAACTTCAGGGTATATTTTAGGCGCTTTGACACAGTCCAGTTTCTGCTGTGAAGAATAACTGATGGTGTTAAAAGCATTCTCATGCTGGAGAAGGAAATAAGCAGCCCCAAGACAAAGCAGCGCGGGGGATTGAGAACTGCCGTCACAGTGAGCACAGGGGGAGGAAGAGGGCTGAATGCAAGAGAAGAGAGGGGAGTGACTTACACCGCCCTCCGGTCCTGGCAGCTGTGATACCCTTCATCCATCCCACTGAGACTGGAGTCGCCCTGGCCCCGGCATTGCCATGATTTGACAAGTGTAGCTTTCTCCGTGGTGGAAGTTGAGCCCTCGCTGCAGATCCTGCCTGGGCACCATCTCCCCTGCAGCTCTGCACAGCTGTTCACCCCTCCCTGGGAATCCAGGCTCCTCACAGATCAGCACGGTTGTAGGACTGCTGCTGTTACTGTCTTCCCTAGCTCCCTCCTGTTAGAGATGAGTTACGGCATCTGTAGTTACACAGAATGTTAAGGATTTCTCCCCAAGAGGCTGATCATCTACAACAGATGACAAACTGGATAAGAGTTGTGGATGTTCAGTCCTGGGGCACCTACTGTCCCTCCAATGGCTAAAGGTAGTTGTGGAGCTCCAGCAAGTCACACACCTTTCCCCAAAGCCAGGTATGCCTCCCGAAGAGGGTAAGAAACCTGTCAGTTTAACTGGATAGGCTCCCAAAAAGCCTAATAATTCACTGAAAGCCTACCCATAATGATGTCAGTAGGTCTTTGGTGCTGGGTTGGCAGACTTGATCATCAGAAAACATGCAGGCATCTACCTTCACTAAAGCCAAAGGCGATTAGGGCACCTACAAAGCTCTGGAAAGCCCGCAGCTTACTCTGCCACACACAGTACCATTAGCTACGGCCTGACAAAAATAATGAGTATTTGTCCCTGCCTGCAGGTCATTTACTACACAGCCCTACAGCGAGCAGGTAGCCACATCTCCTTTTGACAGAAGATGATCAGAGCCTGCTTTGCTGTAAGCATGACTTAATCAACAAGAAGGAACGTAGCTTATTTGGTGTATGCACAACAGTGGTGCTGGAAATCCTGC
>NW_010553517.1:8454-18567 GCF_000687285.1 Phaethon lepturus | reverse complement strand
CTACACGTTGGATGGGCACCTTACAGCTCTTCTCTCTAACGGGGTCTACCATCATAAACCAGCGAGGAATGCCAGCCTAAGTTCAGTGATGTTCTGCTGCTGTCATGCAATTTTCACGTATTCTCCCAGCTCATGATACCCACAGGCCCTAATTTGTTTCCCCGTTGCTTTAAAGAGGCTACCACCCACACTGTCCCACAGGAGACGGAGCTAGGTACACATTCAGCTCTGCCCTGCTCAGCAACTTAGGTGCTAGAACACCATCCTACAGGGAGCTGCTATCTCTGCTCACTCTTTACAGTAACAGCCTTTCTGCTAGAATTAGGTATCAAACACCTTCTTCTAAGAAGCAGGTAAGAGGTTGGTGGCTTGGGTTTTTTTGATTATTATTCAATTTATGTATGGGATAGGACATCCATAATACCTCAGTACAAATATCCTTTCTGCCTACAACGATTTGAGCATTCTCATGTTTCCTTGTTAGCATGAAACTACCACACTGGTATGAAATCATTTTGCACTGAAGCAGCTCCATATTGCAGGGAGCAGAGTACTCTTCGGGATGGAAAACGATGGCAAAAAGCTGAGTGGTAAAACCCATTTACTTGAAAGCAATGAAACCTGGATTGCAGATCCTGCTCCAGGAAATACTTAAAGCACCACCAATAGAGCTTGATGCTTACAGGGAAAGGAATTTGGAGTCTCACAGGCAGGGCAGGGAACCAAACCTTGGCCTCTCCTTTCCAGGCAATGCTCAACTGCTGAGTATCTGCTTGTACCCACTTGTGCAAGCGAGGGAAAGGAACTCAGTGCAGTGCCAAGCACACTGTCAGGATGGCATGTCCTTGTCCTCCCGCCTTACCCATGTTGTGACTCTCAATAAGGCAGAGACATGAGGCACGTGCTCAGCATCTCCAGCTGTCAGGATTCAATTATGCCCATATGCATTAACACAAACTTTGATACCTGAAAATTAGGCGTGGGTTCATGGATGCCGGCGATACCTGTGAGCAGTTGTCTTATACACTGTTTGAAAATGACACTGTTTATTGTGGGCGAGCCATGTGAACGTTTTGGTCCTCAGAGACCTTTTTTCTGCTGTCAGTTGTCATTTCCCAGGCCCCAGCAGCTCTCTTCAAGCCACATGCCCAGCAGCTGTGTGGGACTCTACCCCAGTGAGGATCTATGTATGTATGTATGTATGCAATCCCAAGGCAAGAGCCTTAAGTTATCTGATGAAGACACAGGAATGAGATGAAGAAAGGTGCCTTCTGCTACATGTTTGCTGAGAGGAAAGTGACTCATTCAGTTGCAGGGGTAGGCAATTGAAATGTGCAGCACATCTCTTCATTTAAGGAGGAACCTACCTTAATCCCACTGCAATTTTATTTAATAACAACGATGGAAGAGATTGCAAGAGCAAAGTCAGCATGTCCTAAGGTACCAGTTGGGCATGGTTTCTTAAAATTAGTCCCTTAACCCTAAAGACTTAGTTGCACTACTAAACCCAGAAATACAAGAGACTTGGGTTTAATGAACTGGACAACACACCAAAGGAGACCTCCTTGTGCTGAGCTGCTACTCAACAGAAACAGAAACTGCCTTAACATAGCAGCTAGGTTTTGTTGTTCTGTTTTCAAAACTGTCATCAATGCAGTCCTTCACATTCTCATCTGTCATAATGTGTTTTAATAAGGTCCTGACTATTTCACCTTGAGCTGTCATTAAAACACGCACCTCCATCCTGTCACGGCCAGGAGCCTGGAATCATCCTTGCAGTGTCGGGTTAGCCGACGCTCCACTTGCGATACTTGGTACTTCTAGGACACACATGGTGTAAAGGAAACATCGGCTCCAGTGAATGAGATGGAGGAAGCACATCAATCCAGCAGGTACTCAGGATCCCAAAGTAGGTTTTCAGGAGTGGGATCAGCAGCTCTAGATACAGCACTCACCCTTGCTTTTGAGACAACAAAACAGTAGTGCTGCACAGTCAACTGTTCAAATATTGCACAGAGAAGAGATGCCTGCTGAGATTAAGGTTGCAAAGAACTTTCCCACAGTTAAGTAACAGGTGACTGTTTGGGCAAATGTTTATTATGCTAGCCTAAGGGAAAAGGGATCAGCCTCCCTTTAGTAAACTCTCCAAGGGAAGCAACTGTAAACAAGAAACAAGTAAGCGTAAATGAAAGGCAAGTCACTAGCACTTTATCTTAATACAAACTTAGATCAGCAACTTGCCATTGAGATGAACAATGAATCAATTAATGACAACAGAATAATTTTGCACAGAGAAGTAAGAAGTGAGGTTACAGGCAGTGCTGCATGCACTTGTCCTACTTAGAACAGTAAATTCCAGATATGCCTCTACATCAGGCAAACTCTCTAATCCCCGCTCGGCTATAAAAAGCAAGATTGTTTTAACCAAAAAGCCAAGAAAGGAAGTGTCTGGGTGCTGCAGCAACGATTCCCTGAGATTGAGAGGGAAAAAGCACACAGCAGGGACAAGCAGAAAGAATGTATCTATAGATATGTACATATACCACAGTGCTGTAATTTTTGTATGTAGCAGTAATGTAAATAAATGTATGGTTTTTATAAGATACATATTATAAAAATCTATAAAGGCATATTTTTAGTAAAAACAATGCTCTACTTCTTTTGTAAATAGTTCTCTTCAGAATAAAACAGATCATTTATATACCGTCTCAGCTCTTAAGTCACTGCTTACCTTGCCTAGCTGCAGAACAAGCTCACTTTTTGAACTGTCATCTTAAGACTTAAAAGCATCCTTAGTACTTCATCATCCCAAGAAATTCAGCCACATAAAGCACTTGCATGTGTTCAGAAGAGAATGGTCCCAGAGAAAGAACATTTGAAGCATTTCTATCTCCTGCTGCACAGGAAAATAGAAGGGAGAGCTTGTCAATCTTCTCCACCTTATAGCCTTTTGTACCATTTACTGGCCTTTATATGGAGGGACATTTAAACTTCAGATGAATTCAGACAGAAAACACAGATGGACAATGATGAAAACCTCTGGCTTGTGCCAGCTGCAGTTCAGACCATCTACACATCCTCAGGATTCCCCTCTACACAGTCACGCCTTAACAGCGCAGACAGAAGAAACGGCACCTTCCCACAGCAAGCTTTCGTCACACTTCTCCCAAAAGCGAGGACTTACCTTCAAGAGCCCGCCTGTGCGTCACGGGCGGGCAGGGGTCAGTGAATGCTAAGGGCAACAAGCACAGCGACGTCTGCGTAGTTCCTACACAGAAAAACAGATGTTCATTTCCCTGGGAAAGCAAGGAGAGACTCCAGATGCTTTTTAATCAACTGGGGATCTGACCCCTGCTGCCTTCAAGGTTTCAAAGCTCACTCAACACGTCTTGTAGAACAAGACGAAAGATTCTAGCAAAATCACAAGCATCCCACTTCCATGCAGAAATAAGGTTACCAGGTCCAGCCTACTGTTTCATTCACATTTAAAAACCAGAACAGCAACTAAACACTTGAAAGCATTAATTGTGGTTTTGCCAATACTCCCCCTCCCGGGGCAAAAACCAGACCTCTACGTACAGCAGAAGAGCTCACCCCTGGCTTGCCACCCTCCACCTCCAGATGCTGGACAGCAGAGGAAACAGAGCCTCAAAAAAAGATTTGGCAGCTTGTAACCTTTATTTTTAGTTTTTTAAAATTATTTAAAAAGCATAATTAGAAACTTTCATTACAGAAATAATCCTAGCAAACCAGTTAGACATTCCATTGCTCAACATTTAGGAAACTTCACATCAGCACCACTAGAGACACAGTTCCCATCCCTTCCAATTGAATAGTCAGTGGCAAGAGCAAAGAGGTAACCGCTCCTCTACAGCCAGCTCTAGGAAAAAATTGAAAAAAAATTCCCACTTCAAGCCAGGAAGTTGGACACCTGGATTGGCAAAGTTCAAACGGTGGCCACAAAGACCTAGACTCAAAAAGAAACAATCTTTCCATATAAGAGAACACTCCAGGCTTGGGTGCACCATTTCCTCATTTTATTGCATCATTTCCAGTAAATTCAGACATTTTCTTTACTTCTGCCTATATGAAGTTACTCCCTCCTAGATCTGCACACATGCTACCACAAGAGTCCCAAAGTAACGCAGCTGGGTGCTTTAATCTGAAAGTGGTAACCATCACAGGACAGCTTCGTTTCAACAGGAAGGCTTTGAGGACTGACCCAGCTCCTTCCCTGGGCACACACCACATTCCACATCAGAAAGCAGACAGAATGGACCGGTGTAACTTAAGCCGCCACCTTCTATAGCCGCTCAAGTCTTACAATTATCAGAGCTCACACTAGTAATATCATCTCAGCTCATTCTTATTCTTGGGTTACCAATGAAAGATATGTGAAGAAAGAGACGGGTGAAGGCAGCTGGATACATACTCCCAGCACCTGAACTGATTAAAAAAAAATGTGTTACACATTCATTGTTTGCATTTTTTAAAAAGTCTTTAAAGTGATTGATTGTGACGTGATTGTATGATTAGGGTTCTTACCACAACCCATAAAAATCTAAAAAAACGCAGGCAAAATAAGTGACTAAAATTTAGCCTCTCCTGGGGGAGGGGGAGGAAGAGAGAAGTGGGCTGATTCAAAGCTCATGGACATTGGTGTATCATATCCTACCAAACTAAGGCCAGCAATTCCATTGACAAACTGAGTACATCCACCTTCAAGGTCTTAAAGGAAGTCATATCCTCCATGCCTTTTAGTCATTTTAAGGAAAAACTCTTTTTTATTATTATTATTATTTAGGCAATTATTCAGGTGCTGAGCATGTACTTTCAGCCCATACATTTGATATTTTAGTTACACACACATACACTCTCCACCTTTAACTACATATATTCAGGCTGATGAACTGAGCCCTTGTTTTCCCAGAAAGGCCAACAAGGGCCAGGAAAACGTTGCAGAGCATAGCGAGACCAGTTCGTTTCCAAAGGTGATCCTCCACCACCACATAACCCAAGCAAGCAAGCAGGCAAGCTTTCCCTCTCTTTACACTGAACAGCAGTCCTCCTTTCTAAGAGAAGAATCCTGGGAATGATCCTGCAGCAGCTTTCATATTCGGACATCAATCCAGAAGAGCTGGATTTATTTTCATGCCTTTTCTCTCTCAAAAACAAAAGCTTTGCCACCAAAATTCACATTCAAGTTCAGATCGCCTATTTGTGGACAGGGCAACAAGGAGAAGTTTGGGTTTTTTGGCAGAATCACATGTTTTTTGTTGTTCTCAAAAGAAATGGACCCTCACTTAGGACCCTGGCAGAACCAGAAGCAGAGGTCAAAGGAGTTAAACTTTGCATTTTTTTTTTAAAAATTTATCCAAATAAATCCCACTTCTGCAGCTCAGTGTGTTTTTCAGTATCTTGATACAAACTAAAGGAGAGCACAGATATACAGCTGGGCTGCAGCACAAAAAGGTGAAACCCAAGGACCCAGCCACAAATCTGGATCACGGCAAACTGAAATTCAAGGCCCCAGCAGCAGCACCAGCTGCCAGCCCAGGGGCTGGTGAAGTGAAACCCCAGGCTCCAGCAGCAACGCCTGCAATCCTGGTACCTAGAAAAACAAAGCCTGAGCCCCAGTAAAAGCCTGGAACTCCTGGTGGAGCCACAGGCGCCAGGGGCACCAGTTGCCAGCCTGGAGCCCAACAGAAATGAAGCTGGAGGCCCCAGGAAGAAGTTGCTGCCAACCTGAGGCCAACTCGAATTAAGAACATTGTACTATTTCTTTAAAAAGATGAACTCTGCAGTCCATGATTCGTTGACATTAAGAAGGCATAAGCCAAAGCAACAACAGGGAGGCGAGGCTGGTTAAAGCAATATACATTATATACAAACTCTTGGGTTAATTAGTCCACTTGGTAGGCAACGTCCTTCTTGTCTACAAGGCGCACTGGAATGAGCAGGGGAGGAGAGGGGGGCAAGATTCCATCCGATACCTCCTTGGCACTGAAGTGGTAAGGTGCCAGCGCCTCTTGATAGAAAACATGGAGAAAAAATAATCTTTAAATAACGGCACAAAACTGAGAAAGTCCTCCCCAAAGCCTGCCCCAGTGGAATTGCCCGAGTCTAGCTGGAGGGGCTGATCTGTCTGAGAGCAGAGTCTCTGCAGCAGGGAAAGGGCATTAGCAGCACCGCTTCTTCCTTTTACTGTTCTTCGTTAGCTTCACCACATCATTCTGTTGCTGCTGTTGCTGCTTTGCTAAGTTTTCTTTCTTTGCTCGCAGGACTAGCTCTGTAATGCAATTAAACATCTGCAAGAGAAACAAGCAAGTTCAGACCACCCAGGAACTCAGGCTAGCTTTTGTGCGATGCTGTTCTTTTGAAGCAACTCCAGTTTTCTAGATATTTCCGTAACGGTTCAGAGATCTTCCCCAACCCAATCCCAAGCTAAATCAGTAACACCTCTATCCCCTTTCCCAAACCAGTAAATAAAACCAGGTCAGTTTGGCAACTGAGGCCAGGAGTGAAGACTGGGCAGCCCTACCTCCTAGAAGCATTCTCCCCAGTGACGAGTCCTTCCTGAGGCCATGCCTAATATGTTAGCACCATAAAGCTAGTGAAAATGCAACATGGGGTCCTTCATTTTGCTTCCCCAACTCTTCCACCTACAGTTGGATGTCTCTTTTTGACATTTTACCTATTCACTTGCAACTTGTACAAAGCATTTTATCTTTCTTCCTCAATAGGAAGAATGTAATTATTACTTTTTCCCAAACCATGATCCCCAAATCATTTTCTCTATACTCTTCTGCATATATTACCTCTTCCACATTAATATTTTCTTTGGCGCTGGTCTCAAACAATTGGATCTCCATCTGCCCAGCAAATTTATAGGCATCTTCTGTTTCTACCACTTTTCGCTCTGGGTCATCATTCTTATTCCCCACTAAAAAAGGGAAGAAAAAAAACAAGTCAGTTTGGTACTTCAGCAGGTCAGCCCACTAAATAAGATGTTATAACTCTCTGATTAGAAACTTACCTAGTATCCGGCAGACATCATCACAGTTTTGATTAATTTCATGCAACCACCGTTTTACATTCACAAAAGATTCTGCACTGGTTACGTCATAGACAACAATGACTCCATGCGTTCCTCTGTAATACCTATGGAGCAGGAAAAGACAATAAATCTTAACTTCTGCTATGTATCACCTTCTCAGCTCTTTCTCTTTCACTTAGCTTCTACAAGATTCATAACAACTCCCCACGTTACAGCAATCAAGTGCCCCCATTTTCTTTCCACTGGGAGTCATTTAATTCTTTTACATCTAGATCACATGCTATTCCTCTAAATCTATAGAGTTCCCAGCTCATTTAGTCTATACAAGGAGGTTTCAAAGTCCAAAGACTGCTGTTTACTTCCTTGTTCAGGTTGTCAAGACCTTCAGAGATGAATGCTGTCTTCCAGCTGCATAAGCAAAAGGTAGTGGTGCCCCCAGTATGTCCTCAGAACTGGCTGTGATGTGAACCTTCTCGTTCTACGAGCCACACCAAGTTTTTGCAGTAACTCTGTTATCTGTGAAAGATCGCTTACAGACTAAAATTTCAGCAGATCTCCAAATATACTCAACCCTCAGTCACAGCTCTCTTGAGCTCATGAAAATTTCTGTCTTGTTGAGCGACTGTGTTCTGATCACACCTTCCTACTCAGCAGATCGACTCCATATGTGCATTCAACACGCTCTGTTACCTTTAGCCATTAAAAAATAAGCTTTATTTCAATTTGTTACCATTAGTCTTGGGCAACCAGCACCTTTAAAAGATGATGAGCAATTCTGATATGCAAGAAAAATACCTGAATTCAAGTTCCAACATTATCACCTGCACAAACCAACTAAAGGCAGACACTATGCACACTGTAAGAATGCTGTATTAAAAAAAAGCAAGCTCTACTTTCTCAGTTTTTAGCCACATTCACAGGGCTACCAGGTATTTTCCCTACTGCAAATTAGGCAGCTTTGACCCAAAAAAAAGTAATCAAAACAGTTGACAGTGAGGTCTTCACCAGTATCCAGTTTCTACATTTCGTTTAGCTTTATTCTTTCCCTTTCATTTCCTCCTCTTTCTTATGATCAATATTAAGATTTTATTAAAACAAATTCAAGAATCCAGTATACCAAAAATGAGGATTTTCCCTTAAATTGTGATAGCATTTCTAGACCTTGATCTCTTACCACTAGCACCTCTTGCAGCACTCTCCCTTCCACTGCACTTTAGAGATGTCCACTGTGACTGCTCTGGTCTTCTTTGATACTTTATTCCAGCTCAGTGAACACACCTTTGAACTTCAAAGCCTTTTAATCTAATCCAAATGCACCACCTTTCAGAAGATCATATTGCTTTTGCCTTACTTCTGCTATTGATGCACTTGAGCAAGTCACTATCTCTTCCCCACCGTTAGCCTCATCATCCCTTCTGTAACAGAAGCCACCTGCCTTTATAGACCATCAAGACAGACTTCCACAGACAGGCGTGTATCACACATGGAGTGCACACATCTCCTCCCACCCCTTTCCTCTCATGATCGCTTTGTAGCGATAGTCACTGGGTGAGAGTCACTGGGTATCGATACTCCTCTAGGATACGATACATACTTTACGGAAGTAGGAGAGCCCACTCCCATTGGTCATCTGGGCACTTTCAGAGACAGTCAAATACTTCTTCCATGCCATGTTTTACCAGTAATTTGTGTCCCTTGGCAAGAACTAACTCAGGTAAGAATTACTTATTCATGGCCCATACGAGATCCTGTACTTTCAAATATTCTAGTCTATTCACAATCTGTTTCTTTAAAAGCTTTAAAACTTATTACAGCACTGCATTTGTGCTCTACTTCGTTACAAGCTCAACTTTATTTCATAACTTGGATCCTTTACAGGAAAAAGTATTCCATAGCCTGAATACACCTGTTGCAAAAGTAATCCATCCTCTCCTGACACTAACATGTACTGCAGACCATTTCTGATGAGTACTGTTTTACGTGACAGCATCAGAAAGGGAAAGATTTTAGATTTCCCCACATCTGAACAACAAACTAATTCTGTTCCAACTCTTCCACATCACCTAATAGTCTTTTAATTTGGCAACCCCCAGGCTGACCTACCGCTTCCGCCCTAACACTGAGCATTACATTTGCAAAGACAACACAGCCTTTAGAGAAACGCAGTGAGTTTAGAGTTCAGCTACACCTATGCAGAGCTGCTTCGTTCTGCTGTGCACACCGTAAAACCATACCTGGTATCCCAGTCATCCGAACCAGAAGACCCATCCTGCTGGTCCTACCTTGCCCATGCACCTAGGTTTTATTCTAAGCAAAGCATATGATGTCAGGGAGTAGAATAACATGAACCCTGCACACACAGATCCCACTCCTGACATGTCATCAGCACAGTCGTCGTCTGCTCCTAGGGATGAGGACGCAGGGCTGGACCATGTAGCACAGACCACTATGGCATTCAAAACTCTGCAGGAGCTGGGAGCTCCTGCCACAAAGCACTAATATTGCCAACCACCTCATCGGAAATATCTTCCTTTGTGCAAGACAGCAACCCCTGACTCCTGCCGAGTTCCTACCAGCATACACTGCTTCTATTTTTGGAAGGGAAAATTGTCTGGCACATCGTTCTAGAAAGGTTGCCAACCCCTCATCTCCACTAAAATGTCATTTTCTCCATTGGCTGACATTACCTTTTAGCAGCCCCGGAGATAAGACCATAACTACCTTTTATTCTCTAACTCTTAAGCTCCATAACACACATTTTCCTCAAAAAGCTAGTCATGCTATTTTCTATCATTTGTTAGCTATAGCTTTATGTCCTAAATAACATTTTAGGCTTAACAAGTACAGCACAGATTCTCCAGTCTCAAGTGCAGGACAGTACTAGAAAACAAAATCTGATTTATCCTACCCAAACTTCAAATTTCAGAATGATGCAGTGCAGAAATGCTTTTATAACAAGTTGTAGGCTTTGGCGAGCATAGAACAGATGGGGCTTTTGGCATTCAAGGAGGAGTAGGTGTAAATTTTGTGCTTTTGGCAACCAAGAGGTAGTTGAG
>NW_010553517.1:0-8423 GCF_000687285.1 Phaethon lepturus | reverse complement strand
GGGAAAGAATGCCTTATCTTCTTCCCATCCACATTTTAGGGAAGATGGAGGCCATAGAAATTACAGCAGAGAAGAAATTAAGTTCTCAATCTCAGCCTCCCATTCAAGGGCTAAATGACTTATGCTAGCTGTACTCTATATAGTAGGTGCGCTCTGTCATGTACCTGGTACCCTACAAATGTTGAAAGCCAGTACCTGCTACTACTCCTAGTGATAAATACATTAATGAAATACAGAAAGAAAAAAAAAGAAGTTATAGAACAGTTATTCATGTTTAGAGTGTCCATGAAAGTATCCCATTGAGGTGAAAGACAACCAAACCTGACCTGTACATGCCCTTGAATAGTTGTAGCCAACTATCTTCCATACGGTTGGAAAAGTTACCTTGATCTAAAGGCTTTACATTTTGCTGTGGTGTGGAAAAGGCTTAAAAATTGTGACATTTAAGTTGAAATAAACACAGTACCATCTAAGTAGCTTGTTCTACCTATAGAATTATATTTAAAGAAGCTTAAAGACATAAGCTTACTGCCTTTGAAACATTACCTACTAATACTGCAGACTTGATACAGAAAATCTTCAGAACTGGTTAACCAAACTCATGTCCTTCGGCCATCCATATTCTCCCCTCACATCTCTGAAGCTTACCCTTTCAAGCAAAAGGGAACATTTTGCCATTTATTGTGGTACTCCCTGCTACAAGATACCAATAAGAAAGTTCTCAGACTTCCTCCAGTAAATGCTTCCCAAGATTAGCATCTGGAGTTATAATAACTAGTTTCGTGAAGCATGATGGTAACTAAGTCAGATTTAGAAAAGACAAGAGTATTACTGACTGCATCAGTTCAGTAGGGCACATGTTCATTTTTCCAGGAGACAAAAAAAAAAAAAAAAAGTAACTGGCCAACTTGGAAGACAGGTCATTGGTTAAATCCAGCATCTCCGTTAATATTTCACTAACTTGTAGTATACGTTTCCTTGTTTTTCAGTCCTTTAGAATTCTAACCAATTCCAGAGATTTCTAATAATCTGTTTTCATACTCATCTTTTTCTCAGGTTCCTGGAAGCACATCTATTGTCACAGGTCAGTTGACTAGTCTTTTGACCATCACATCTGGTTTACAAGACACAGTAATTCTATCATCTCAAAAAGCTTATCCTTCTCTTGAACATGCCATTCCACACAAATGCATGGCAGAAAGTCTCTCTGATATCACTATTCATCCTGACCTAGCATCTGACAACTATTATTTAAAGTTTAAATCCTAAACCTACAGCCCCGAACCAGGACAAAGTAGTCCTATCTACAAGAGCAAATCAAGTATAGGAACTTGTTGTTCATGCATCTTAAGTATTGCTGCTAATACAGCTGAGTCCTGGCATTCTACATCTCCGGTGAGTTTAAATCAAATTTAGAGTTTCGATGACATTCCATGCCAACCAAATTCATACAACCTGGTCTCTCCTCCCACTAGGCCCCAGCTATCCCAGTATTTCCACATTTAATGGACTGTAAAAATAACTGCTGTCTTTTATACTTCCCAGTCTGAAATTCTGATCTAGTTTCTTTTTCCCGAGTTTCTGTAGAATACTCCGGATCAACTTGATTTCTGTTCCTTAACAGTTGTATTCTGTTCTTCAGTTTCTGTAGCCGTAGTCGAGTAAAATCAAAATAGTATATAACCTTTTAACGTTTCCCATTTTTCTACTATTAACTTCCTACCACCTCTACCGTTCTGCAGTTCTAGTTCTACACAGCAGTACTTCCAACCTATTACTATTATTACCAGATGGGCTCTAATTTCAGACTTCCTTGCCAGGCTTGGCTCAACATCAATCTGAACTCTACCTTTAACTGTAAAGGGACTTCCTAGCCTATAGTAATACTGAAGGAACACTTTTTTATATCCTTAACCTCAATCTAGTCAAAGACTGACAAAGACTACTACACTCTTGACAGTACACTCACACTCCACCCATGATTTGGTAGGCAAGGCCTTTCATAAGTACTAGCATGGTAACTCCATTTGTTGCTCAGTTTGGGATAAGCAAATCAGTTACAGTATTAATTTGCCAATAAAAAAAAAAAGAAGAACCATTTCTATCATCTGGATCGTGTTACCTCCTGTTTCTGTAGATGATATGTTTAGGTTCAGGGCACCTCTTGAAAAATATCAGTGAAAACGAGACAGTCACAGCTAGTCAATGTAGCAGCAAGAGGAGTCTTCATGACAATGTAACTACCATTCCCAAAGCGTTTTCCTCAACACTTAAATGCACTTGGACACAGGCACATCTTTGCTTGAAGTTGGACAAAATTCAAGTCTTTCTTCCCTGACCATGGAAGATTTTGTAACTACTTTACCAGAGTTAAGGCAGGAAAACTAGGGCCTTTACTTCCCCAAGAGTAAAAATATACCACACTTTGGTAAAAAGCTATGCAAAAGAAAGTAATAGCAGAGTTCAAACAGTTCATGGCACAAATGCCTCCAAACCATTTCAGCTTCTCCATTTTAATTGTTAATCGAAGAAGAAAATTTACATAAACCACTACGCAAAGTCCCATCTGCAGCTATTCCCGTTCACAAAAGGAAGCCTCCTTTCCTGGTATTCCCCGCTCAGTGCCGGATACCATGGCTTTCTGAACTAGCTGGCATCAGCCCCACAAACCAACGCTCATTAACGCAGAGTCGTGTCAGGGAATCTGAAAACAGGAAGGCCATTTGCTGACTCAGCACCAATTGGGGCACTCTGTGACTAGCCTATGCGCACAGCTGATGGGAGCTGCAGCACTGCATTGCTGCCTCCCCCTCGCCACTTCCTGCCCGAAGCTGCCTGCAGCACTGAAACAAGAAGTGATGTCACACACAGGAACCCTACAAGAGGCAACCAAGTTTTTTTCAAGCTAAACACTTAAGAAACAATGGAAGTAATCCAGTAATATCCGTATAGGAGCACAGAGGAAAGGGGCGGTGCACACATCAGATTCAATTTTGCCATTGCTAGCTGTTTAGACGTAACGCAGATGCAACCATTCTCATTATTTTTATGTCTGTAAATTAACCAATACATCAGCTGAAAACCATCTTTCTCTCAAATAGGATCCAAAAAGAGAAACCAGTCATGAAAGACCAAGTAAAACACCTAGGTCTTTCAAGAATTAGTAGTTCTTATTAATACCCAAAGGAAACAAAATTTCATTTCCAAGTGTATTTTTTCCTCTTCCCCTAGTGCCATGATGAGCAGTCCCATCTCTACCACAATCAGTTTATAAACACATTTTATTCTTAGTTCCCACCACTGCAGCTCTGGGTGTGGTTTCTTCAGGAACAGGAAAAGCTGTGCACATGCTGTTCAAAAGGACAATGAGCATAAAACTGAACTCAAACCAAGGAAAAGGTTAACTTCATGTGGGCGTCTGCTTCAGCAGTACTCCACACAAAGATAACTCCTAAAATGCATTTGTCCTAAAAGAAAACTAAATACTGGAAAGCCTATTCTTCAATCTCAAAGCTATTCATTAGTTACAGGACACCGATGGAGGGTTTGCACTCTGTACTTCTGCAATACATACAATCAGAGGATGACCTTCTCGGACAGGCTTCAGAGACAAGTTTTCTAGCATATGCAGAACCGTGAAAGAACTCCAGTTCTACCATTTGGAAACTAGCAGCAGAGGGATAAAACAAAGCCATCATGGAAATGCACAGAAGAGTGAGGAAATCCAAAATCCCAGCTTCAAACCGAACCACAGTATCACCACGGCTGTCGGTTCTGAAACAGCTGAGAGAAGTCACACTGTACAGAAAGCAAAGCTACCATTAGCTAATCAACTGCAACATTAAAATATCTAAACTGTAACTCTAAACTACAAGATCCATACACTAAGTTACATATGATTAAGCCCAGTTATACTCACGTTGATGTAATAGTCCGGAAGCGCTCCTGTCCAGCTGTGTCCCAGATCTGTAGCTTCACCTTCTCTCCATTGATCTCAACTGTCCGGATTTTAAAATCCACTCCAATTGTGGTAATGTAGCTGCCTGAAGGGAAAGCATAGATAAGTGAGAACCTAAGTCTTGCTTATTTTGGATGTCCCAAAGCACACTTCTGAACACTATTTGGCGGTAGCTTTCAGATTGGACAGGAGAACAAGGTTCTCCCTGTCTGCTTATCTTTCAAAACGCCCTATCAGGTCATGCTGATCTGCATATTTTTATCTGCAGATAATAGCTTTTTTCTTGCCTTAAAGCCACTTCTCCCATGCCACCCTTAAAATTTAAAATTCAGTGTTACAAAATAAAATTATTCTTCTACTGCATTGGTGGTCAAGAGTAAGGACACAAATATCTCAAGAAATGGACAGTAACTATGCAAGTATTTTACTTGTGAAAATTTTGAGACAAAGCTTTGCTTTAAATGCTTGTGCAATCACTTATTTTGAATACAGTCTGTTCTAAGAGTTTAGTCCCAATAAATTAGTTATGTCACAAATACAAGCGCTTTAGCCACAATATTCAATCAATCTAAATCCCAAATGGCTAAAAGGAAGTCTGCACAGAGTACAGCATAAGCTAAAAAAACTAAGCTATTTCTGGAACCATGTCAGTATTTAAATACTGTGGGACTTTCAGTTGCAAGTGAAGATCAGACAGTATGGCTTGTATAGGCTTATGCCAAGAGAAGCAAAGTTAGAAACATAATGTATTCCTAGTCCAGCTATCGGTGGGTAAATGCAGAACAACAACTTGCCAACCAGCAGCAGTGGTTCAGACCTTGAACATTTCACTTACTGAAGTAAACAAAACACTCACCTGAGAACGTATTATCTGCAAAACGCAACAGCAAACTGCTCTTGCCCACACCTACGACAAACAAAGACAGCAAGATCTTTGAATACAGGCATCTTGGGTGTCAGGTAACATAACAGTATTTTACCCATTCATTGCATTTTTAACTCTAACTAGGATCTTTTCTCAGCAGATAATTTAGTACCATCCACCTTGACTATTCATCTTGGTACTCTCCTTCAAGATTTGATCAAGCACACTGCAGTCACTCCAAGACTTGGTATGCTTCTTGTAGCAGTACAGGGGTTTTTTTTTTTGTCCCCTCCTTCCTCCAGCCCTCAGCAAACTCTCAAACAGTAGCTTTTGAACTGTGGTCAGCTCTAAGAGGTCATAAAAGAGTAATACCTAAACGCACGTTTACAATCAGTAGACTTAAATTTGCTGAGGAGAGATGCAAAAATAAGTATGTCATGCTAATTAACAAGTATTCAGAACACTACTCTACACTACTCTATTGAATTCCACTGGCACATCATGCTTAACACCACTGCCTACCTTCCATTCATTTATGCCATGCTGAACGGCAGTGGAATTTGGACTACTTAGAAAGTCAGACTAGGGTTTGGTACTATAAAGCTTATGTTATCATGGCCACAGTTTAACAGAAGCCTAAACCAAACAGGGGAGTTGGGAACCGTTGTTCTATATTGCCATCCAAAATAGGCTTGTTCCACATCTAACAGGAAGGACACATACCTTTCTGAAGTTGTACCTTTAGCCAAAATGTTCCACGAAATGAAATATTTCTCTAAGTGCTTTGAGTAGCACTTCATCCAGGTTTTCCTTATATGATTGTTTGCACCCTGATCACACCCCGTTGCAGGGAAGCATTTTTCACAGTGCTTCAAAGAAGAATCATAAGAAACTCATTCCTGCACACCCAACCAAGGGAATCTGGGTATCAGAATGCCTCGAAGTTGTTATCTCTGCGTAACATCTCTGCTGTTAATGTCCCTTCCTCTCCCTTCCCCACAGAAAGAAGTCAGCTATGGCATGAAGGAGAAATTCAATTTCACCAGCGTGATTATCTATTAAATCTTTTCAGGTAGAAGTTATTAAACTAATTGTTTTCATGATGTGTATCTTGCAAGTTCTTCTTAATAGAAAATCTGTGCAAAAGGCACGTGCAAAGACTATACAGCTCCAATAGCTCTCAGCTGCTGGCATGTGAAGATAGGTTCCAGCACACAAAAAAACACCTAAAAATCTGCACGATTCCAGTAAGCCAGATCTCATTTGCAAAGAATTCAAATCACCAGACATCTGGAAAAGCCATGCTCAGGTCTCATTGAGTATTACAAATCTTAAAGAAAAAAAAAAAAAGCTACTAAAAAATACAAAGTTACAGCATGCATACACTGAATATTTCTGAGCTGAAAAAGGGTAGCAGAGCAGTTCCTAAACTCTAACAGAGGGCTGGTTATTTAGCAAGAGCTAAATCCCTGCAAAATACCAGTTGGCCAAGGTAAAAAAACCAAAGGTTTCAGCAAGCACTATGCTTTTTGATCAAGCATCCTTGGCCTCCAGCTTAATAAAAAGAAAGTAGATGGTGGAACCCACAGACTTGTCAGACCACACCACCCTCTTAAAAGGTCAGTCAGCCTCAGGCTACGCTGCAGAGCTGCACATGACCTCTGCTTTGTCAGACTGTCCACTACTGCACAGACACGGTCTTGTCTATACTGCTCTCAGCACTCAGGCACCTTCTAGAGAAGGGAAACCTCCTGCACTTGGGAAGTTCTACATGCTCCTGATGACAACGATCTCACTAAACAAACACTGCCTCTGACCCGCACTGTTCACATAAAGGGAAATCACACTCTTCATGACCCCCCACTTCCTACACAGAGTTATTTGAAGAGCTGAAAAGAGAAGGCTGGCAGGGCCTCTGCCTGTTGAAGACAGCAAAATGAAACAAAACCAAAAAAAGGCCTATTGGCTTTGCAAAATCAAAATTAAAAGCAAATTTCCTTGCCACACCAGTTTCTAAACGCTGTGTCTTACTGAATGGTAGAGTGAATTAAAGAAGCATAAGTGAATTAAAGAAGGACATGCAAAGCACACATAATCTGTATTATTTTTAAATATGTGGCACAACTGAGATCACCAGCAGCTTTTCAAGATGACCTGTTCTAAAAACACACAAGCCTACTACCCTCTTGACATATTTTGCATACAGGGGAAAGCAAATGAGACATAATCATCCTATCCAGTATCAGTCCACTTCCGATTGCAAGGAATAAACATCAATAAACAAGGCAAGCAAACTGTTTTGTGAAAACAGGGATAAAGCCTTCCTGTTGGGGTTAGCAAAAACAAAAATCAATACTCAAACTACATAGTGAGATTTAATTACAGCAACAGGGAACCACAGGCAACCTGACAATTCTCCCAACACTTTTTTCCTCTCACTGGATACACTATAAGGACTCAAGAAAACTCTGCTAAGAAGTTTAATTTAATTGTTCAAAATGAGAAGTCTTCCTCAGAGTTTTCACCATCCTGTTTATCTTGCCTGAACAGTTTTGAAATTCATCAGCAAGCAACAAAGTTACTGCTTTATTCAGAATGCAGCATTTGGTTTTAATAATCCCTAGGCTCCCAAAAGTACCTAGGTTTTTAAGCTGTTTTGAAGCTGTTGCCCTTTCTCCTTCTTTAGATCCCTTCATGCAGACAGTTTAGTACAGAATAAAATATTTTTACATACAGCTAAAGCTTCTGGAGGTGACAACTGCCAAGATCGTGCAACATTACACCTTCACCCAAGAACCATGCCTCACTGCATGCCGGGACCTGCTGCCTTATGGACCACACCTCTGTTAAAAGAAGAGGGTGGATGCCATCTTCTCCAGTTTATGGAAATTAAACTGTAAGGTGTTGGAGTGTTACCAGCACTGAACCTTCCTAGCCCCAATTCTTATGTACCTAGACTAAAGCACCAGACACAGGCTGAGTTCACACACTAGCCCTCCAGAAGTTTCTGAACTTGCTGCAGAAGTATTTACAGGTCTATTTTCAAAAGTCTGTAACTACCCCTTATCCATAACTATTTTAGGTATTTGCATCCTATACTATAACTGGAAGTACAAAAAGCTACCGTCTCTTCAAGGATTTATAAAAAGAGTGACACACTCTAGAGCTGAGACTTCACGTTGAAGCACAGAAAAAGAGTCTTAAGGAATAATTAAGGTAATAGGGAGTATTAAAACGCAGTAGTTGCCACACTGGAAACAATGGTCCCTAGGGCTGAGGAGCAGCCAGCCCTTCCCATCGATGCCTTAAACTAGCTGTCACAGGCGAAGGGAACTCCCTCCTCATCCCAGCCAGAGAGTACTGGGTGCCCTCAGAACATGCGGCGCGCGAAGGCTGATGCTAGCACGAATGCCGATGCTCTCCTTACTTATACGTGCCTCATCTTCCTTTTCCTAAACCTCACCAAGCTATTTACCATAATATCCTGTGGTAGCCAGTTCCGCAGGTTCATCAGATAAAAACTTACGAAGCCCAAGCAAACGCGCCCTCTCATTCAAAGCGCGGGGGTCCCCCGGCGGCCCGCCCGCGCACAGCCCAGCG
>NW_010553516.1:1878-2343 GCF_000687285.1 Phaethon lepturus | reverse complement strand
GAAGGGAGATTTCATGCTTCCATCCTTCACCCCCGCCTCTCCTTCTTGGTGTCCTGGACACTTGCCAGCTTGCGACCCAGTGCCCCCAAGAAATATTTACTTCCTGCTTTTTTTTGCTTAGACCTCCAGAGGCCTCATTTTTCATGAATAAAATACGAGCTGTTGTCCTGGAGCCATGAAGGGAGGAAACCATTGCCAGCTGGTGTGGCCACTGCTTTTTATTGCTGTGGTTGCCGATGCCTTCGCCCTTGCACTGGACACTTGCCAGCTTGCGACCCAGTGCCCCCAAGAAATATTTACTTCCTGCTTTTTTTTGCTTAGACCTCCAGAGGCCTCATTTTTCATGAATAAAATACGAGCTGTTGTCCTGGAGCCATGAAGGGAGGAAACCATTGCCAGCTGGTGTGGCCACTGCTTTTTATTGCTGTGGTTGCCGATGCCTTCGCCCTTGCAGGCAGGGGGACC
>NW_010553516.1:0-1686 GCF_000687285.1 Phaethon lepturus | reverse complement strand
GGAGAGAGGAAACGGCTCCAGGGTTTAGGCTAGTGCCTGTTCGCAGTGTGAGCTGTGCTGTCTGGAGCCAGTACTGAGGAACAGCTGGCTTTGTAAAACCTTGTTCCAAGCAGTTTTTAACTGAGCAATTTAGATGTTTTGGATTGAACTGAAATGATCCATGATTTCTCTTTTGCTGGGAGCACATCACTGGCTAATGTTCAGTTTTCAGTCGGTTGTAACCAGCGGATATTTCCCTGGTGTTCCCCCATTTTTTATTTTTTTTTTTTTATTTGTCCAGATGAATGTAGACTTGTACAACCACTTGTCTTAGCTGAATCACATCTTGATTCTTCCATCTGTTTCCACAGTTTATCAAGATTATCTTGCATTAGCTTCGTTTTTCTGCTTTTCTTGCAGCTCCTCTTGTCTTGGCATCTTTTTCAGATTTAATAGACATGCTATGCAAATAATAATGTTAAATAACAGCATTTACGCTGTTGGTGACTGTACTTGTGCTCCCATACTTTGAAGACAGAACTTGATAGATGGGGTGAAGGGGTGACGAATGCCACTTTCTTACCCATGTGGGTAAATAGCAATGTTGTCTTACCCACAAAAGTATTTAGAATGTTCTTCCTGCGCTTTGGGAGCTATTATCCCCCTAAACATCATTTGTCCTGGAGATTTTCAGGCTGCCAAGCAAAGCTTTTCATGCAGGTATTGCTTTTGACTATTAGACTGGTACCAGAGCTGAGAACAGAGACTGGTTCCTACACCATTACTGCTTCCCTCTCTTGATCATTCTCTTAACAATCCAGGAACGATAGTTCCTGAATTCAGTGCTCGTATCAGCTGAGAACAGGACAGTTTGCTAGATAGATTTTTATAATAGTTTCCAAGTCTGCTCTGGGACTTAGCTTATTCTGCATATATGCTTACTAGCAATATTTTGGTAGAATCTTTAACTGCATGGCTAAAAACTTCATTCATGTGGGCAGCACGCTTGCTGGAAAAGATACTGCCAATATACTGATGGTGAAACTGAAATAAGAAAGCGTGAAATGTTTTGCCCAAGAAGAGAGAGTTTTGGCTTAAAATCTGGCCCTTGTCCACTATATTAAGTACCATTGAGTTCCTCCTTTAATTACTTGCATGTTAATAAACATGTCTATATGCGAGTATTTACATGTTTGTACATGCAGGATATTTGTATATAACACCATATAAGTTTACTTTATTACATACAAACTAGGCAGTAGCTCAGCTCTTAGACTCTTAACCCCGAAACGTGAAACACAGATTTCCCCCCCCATAGTGGTTATTTGGTGATTATTCAGTTGTTTCACCCACTTCTCTAGGTGCTAAAATAACACAAATGCAGTTGTTTCAAGTTATTCGGTCAGTGATTCAGTTGTCATTAATGTAAGGTACTGTTTACTGCTGCACTAACTGTGGAAGGTTTCTTAATCGGGTAAGCAGCTTCCCAAGCAGACAGGGCTGTATAAATTGAGTGTGCCCTAAGTCCTCTGTGACCGTACTGTTTGTCAGAGACAACCATTTTTGTCTGGTCAGTGACTTTCTAGTTAACCTCCTAAAATGCATGTTGACATCAGCTGATAAAGGTGCTGAAAGGCCGGAAAATCTGACATACTCATGAGTATGGGCAAAAGTCAAGCTAGAGCTCAGTCTGGCCACAGTCGTTAA
>NW_010553515.1:16192-20943 GCF_000687285.1 Phaethon lepturus | reverse complement strand
GGCCATTTCCCGCCCTCGGCGCGCCGAGGGCTCCTGGCCCCGGGGGAGACCCGCCTGCTCGGGCGCTGCCTCCTCCCGCTCTGCGCGCTCCTCGGCTGAGGTAAGCGACTGCAGTGTGCTCGGCACGGACAGAAAAAGACTTAAAACACGCTTCCGTAGTGAGTGGCTGTAAGTTCTCGGGCAGCTCCACATTCGTTGCCTCGGTGACATCAGAGGAGAGGCCCTCCATTAAGAGTTCAACGCCCACAGACACCCTGCTCAGCCCCCCGAGCTTTCCGGGCTTCGGAGGAGAGGGAGCTGCGCTGCTCCGGTTTTCCGAGCAGTAACCTGTAACTCCTGGAGGTAGGGCTGAGGTGATCCGGCTCTTCCCGACGCCCTTTGCTAAGTAATGCCGCGGGGTTTTACTTTCGCCAAGGCGTATAGCTGCCGGGGAATGAGAGGACTGTGAACGAGAGCAGGCGAGCGCGGCTTCTGTAGGCCATAGTGGCTGTGGAAGGAGACTTCATGTTTCCGTGGTTTGTAGCGGTTGTACCCTACCCCAGGTCGTCACTCAGATTGCCCCTGAGAAGCACAGCTCAGCCGGTCTCCTTTGGAGCTGAAAAGGCAGACACACGTATGGCTTATTGTTCCATCAAACACAGGATAGTAGTTTTTAGATGTAGCTGTTACTGCTTTTGCCAACAGACCGGGACTACGCTCTTCAGTAGATTAACAAAAAAAGATTACCTGATACATTAGTAATCTGGACTTCAGTGTTTTCCCTTTGCACAGCTCCCTTGCTTTGCTTTTCTTAGAAAGAGCCATGTTTTCAGGAGGCCTGTGCCTCAATTAGTAAAACTGAGCACTACATATGTGGAGTAATTAATTCCAAAAGAGTATTTACAAAATAAGTATTTGCAATTATGTATTGCTTAAAACCAGTTTTCCTTCTGTTTTCATCAGTAGCTTATGTGAAATGTGCATGGAGCTGTATGTGTAAGACAAGAAAGATGAAGTAAGTTAGGGAGGCAGTCTTCAGGGCCAGATGCTCTAAGAATATCACCTCAGATATAATTAGCAATGTAATCCTTTCTTATTATGTGGTTTCTTGGGTGGCAGCATAAACCGATCTGCATAGTGTTTCTTCCACATGTGTGAGTAAATATTTTACTTCATAGTAAATCAAATGATACTTTTATGAGTTTTTATAATAGTAAAATTACAGGTGAGAGGAGTCATGAGTAGAAGTTGTGAAATCTGACATGGGTGAAGCTGGTTGCTGGGAAGGAATGTGCTACAAATAATAAAAAAAGGATTGCAAGTGCTCAGATAGGTACAAGGCTGCTTATATCTTTCAGTACTAGCCTTCAAATACATTCCCAGTTTCTGGTGATATATTCCCACTTTTCTGAACAGAGAGTGTAGTTTTGCTGGCTTTAATTTTTCTTCCTGCTAGTATATAATTCAGAATTAAATACTTGTTACTTGTTTACTTGTTACTTGTGTTACTTGTTTAAAGAGGCTCAGTTCAACTAGGCAAGGTGAGTTTCTCTCTTCACCAGGCGACTCAGAAGAGTCCCTGCTTGGGTATTTTTCTGCCATGCCACAGAAGCTGCTCAGTGAACAGCTACCCAGAGCTGGATGGCTGTTGATGCCGATTGCCAGCCTCAAACCGCTCAGCCAGTTCACCTGTACAGGGTAATTAATACCTGTAACTCCTTAAAACAAGTCCATTTTAAAACAAAAGCAGTCCTTTCCTCTTACCGCCACGTGCAGTTAAAGACTGCCTGCCTGGTTTGAAGCCGTTCATTGAAGTTCCCTCCATCTGAATTAGGGTGCTGCAGCTCTGCGGGAACCCCCACACACCTCCAAGATGCAGCCGGCTGTGTGAGGCATGACGCCTGCGGGCCTGCGATCCTCCGCACTCTACAGTGACACTGTGGTTACCTATTCTTTTTCAGACAAATTTCCTAGGCATAGACTTTCCATTTCTTTGTGAAACAATGTTCAGACTCCAGACTTGCTTAAGTGAATACTCAACCCAAATTACCTCCTACCTTGTAGGAACAAACACACAAATTTTTAAACAACTTTATTCCTGATTTTGGGTGTCTTGTTAATGTTGTAAATTAGAAAGATACGTAAAAATACACCTATTTCCACCCGCAACTCTGGATTGCTGGCCACTCATACTAAATTCCTTTGACCTCTTTGGTTCTTCACTCAAACAGTTCCCTGTGTTACTGAGTTTGACTGTTCTGTTCCTTAGCAAAAAGCACATGATAAAATGCCTAAAAGGCTTGTCTACCTTGGAGCTACTTAGTTTTCTTAACATTTCCTCTTTACCTAGTCTGCCATTTTTGAACAGTTAAGTTTTATTGTGCATAAACCCGACAACTGTTCTGCATACCCACAGCAGGTCCAGCATTTCTTAGAAATTATGAGTGCACTAAACAGTGCTTTTGCAAAGGTAATCACAAAGCGGCTTAATGTATGGTAGGTCTTCAGAAGTTCTAAAATTTGTGAAAGAAGGATTTCTTTCTAATTTCTCAGTTTTCCAACAACCTGACATTTGCCAGCTATTTCAAAGACAGAGCTACCAACCCAAATTGGACCATTACTGGATGAGGGCTTTGCAGCGACACGGACACCGCTGTGTCATATATTTAGAAAAAGAGCTATCTCACAAAGCAGAGCTCAGTGGGGTTGCTATAGCTCTATGACACTTCTCCTTTCCTTTTTATATCTATATCTAGTTTAAGTTGTGATTTTTCTTTCATTTTAAAGCCTGTGGCTAAAAGGAGGTTCTAGACTATTTTCCTAGGTTTGTAGTCACCTATTGCGTTGCAAGTGCATTGAATGACCTGTCAATAATACTTGATAGAATTCTTCAGCTTTAGAACTGTCTTTTGAATTGAAGTCCTCATATCACTGTGCTGCCTCTACCTAACATTTCCATTTTATCTTTTGTTGACAATTTTAACTAACAGTGGAACAAACCAGAAAGGAGGGACTGTCAGAAGAACAATGATGAAAGAGGACAGGGATCACAGGTGGGCTGCTGCTCTGGGATCTCATTAAGCTTCTAAACATGTATATTTATCTCACAACTGTAACACTGCTTGTGTAGTTGAGATCTACCAAAGATAGGCTTTGACCCTGCTTTTGTGATTGATTGATTTGCTGTGTGATACTGCATTATGGTTAAGGGACAGAAATATATAAAGAAAGAAATGTTAAAGCAAGACTTCTAAAAAGTCTTTAATAACATTTCATACAGTTTTAAAATTACACAAAACTAAAGCATTCAGTGGAGTGTTTCAATACAAGCTGAAAATAAAGCAACATTAATTGATTTTTATTATCCAGGCTATGAGAAGAGCAAAAAGCAAAAGGTGAAGCTGGAAATGTCCAAAGCCAGCTAGGAATCTAAATAGATAAGTTTGTGCTAAGTTAAAACTAACCTTAAAGTCAATTAGACTTTAGTAAATTTTAAGTTTTCGTATAATTTGATTTTTTGATTCTGTCTAGGTGCCAATGAAAACAGTGCAGTCTAAGCAATGGTCAAACATTTAAATTGCATCTAGCTACTTATGAGACCATTTAGGCAGTTTTCTACCTGCCTAAACTGATAAGTTAATACCGAAGGTCGCAGTACAGGTGGATTTGCTAAGTCCGCTGTAAAGTAGCTATGAGGCAGCCCATGCAGTGGAAGAGAAATAAGCTGCTGGAAGCCTAGTGATCCTGTTCTACTTAACTAAAAAGCTTGTTAGTATCTTTAAATGGCAGTCATAGTTCAGTAGAATTTTCAAGAAGATTTGAGATTCTTCATTTTGTTTAAATCGGAAAATGCCAAGCCTAGAGAGATAAAGATTATTAGTTTAGTCACTAGCGTCCCACCTACTCTGTGTATTCTTTCCTTGGAAATGGCAAATTATTTCAACCTAATGGTTAACTCCCCCAAAAAGTCATCCTCAGTACAAAGCCTTGTCTTGACAAAAATATGATGACATAGCCTGTTTGAACAAACATGTTTGGCACCGATTCCTGGAACTAGCTAAACTTTGCAGGTCACTAGAATAAATTAGTTCTTCAGCTGAATAAACTGGCATTAGTACTGAAAAGTACAAATGTAGGAACAGATGCGAGGGGCAGCCCAGCAAACATCTGTAACGCCTACAAATGGATGCAGCAAAGCAGTGGGCTGCTGCACTGAGAATCCAAACCATCCAAGAGCTATCCCCTCTCTGGGATCAAATAGGTAAACACTGTTGTATTATCCATATATATATATATCCGAAGTGTGTCAGCGACAGCTTCTCAAATGTGAGCATTTAGAACTTTCCCCAAAAGAGTATGCTTATATTAAGGATTTAATTTAATTAACGTTTCTTAATTTTCCAAAGCTGCTCTTTGGTCTTTAGTCAACTAAAAAAAATGCTAACTTCCTCCATTTCCTCCTACAAAACATTTTACCAGACGCTCCATTTGTTTAACACGTTTTTGTTGTATGCTGGCACTTGAAAAGTCTATGTGTCCCTTTACTGATAATTCTGAGAATGTAATTTCTAGAGCCACTTCTATAATAACTACAAACAAGGTGTGATGAAACCAAGAAGCGATGCTGCTATCAGCCAGTGTTACTTGTGCAGAGGTCTTCAGGCAGGGAATCTGTCAGTGCTTGATATAACTTGGGAGTAAGCCCTGCCTTGAGCAGGGTGTTGGACTAGCTGACCTCCAGTTCTTTCTGCCCTAAATTTTCCGTCATGCTA
>NW_010553515.1:0-16161 GCF_000687285.1 Phaethon lepturus | reverse complement strand
GCTGAAGGTTTTTAATCCCCAGGAGCTCAACACCTCGTTCTGCCGGGCCTCTAAAGCAGTGACGTGCTTGGTTACTGCTTGGCTCCACGCTCACAAGTGAGTGAGTACGTCATTCTGTGTGCTCACAGCCTGGCGTTGGGCAGGGGGGCTGTTCACCAGTTCTTGTCGCACAGGGACCCACAAGGACCAGTGTTCTGGAGGTTTGGAGCCCTCCAGGTCCACCTGCGAAGCTGCAGGTGCTCAACGCCTTTGGAACTGAAACTTTTACCAACATATTAAAGAAGGATGTGCAACGTAGGATTTTAGGCTCCAAAATCTGTTCAGGTTTTTAAGTACCTAAGGTACCTTAGTGTGGTTTCCAAAATTATGTACAAATAATTTAAAAAACCCTTTTTTTTTTAAGAATTTCTTTTTTTTTTTTTCCCAAACGTCCATACATGTATCTATAAATGAAGTTTGCTGTTTACTAAAATGACTGGATGCAGTTTAGTTTGTGCATGTGAATTTTTTTTGGTTGGATTCTTCTTCATTCTGATTTTTATTAGCAGTATACAGCAAAAAAACAGTGAAGTCTGACTACAAAATTATTTCTGAAAATGAACAAAACAATTTGTTCTTTTTATATCTATAAATTTTAATTTCCTGTTATATGCTTCATCTCTCTATTTGCCAAATTAAGGCAGGTGTTTAGCTGAGATGATGTTTTTGGAATTAATAAGGTTGTTGGCATCAGCCTTGAGTTGTCTCCTGTGGCTTGCTATTGTTTAAATAATACATATATCCTATCCGCAGAAGCTTGCACACATACTTTGTTTCTAAATAATTTGAGGCATTTTTAATGAGGAGCAGTGAGTAGCGCTTAATTAATGCTAGGGTTTTTTTTAATAAGATATGCAGGGAGGTGATAGAAATAGATGAAAGCCTTTTTTTGTCAGCTAATATTTAGTGGCTGAAATTGATTTAGTAAGATAGGATAAGATGTTGTATCCTATTTTATTAAGCTTGTTTTATTACTTTATTTATCTAGTATTTAGTTAAATCAACAAAGTCTGCTTTGGTTTTTAGTAGATTACATCCTTTACACTCAGATGAACTTACTTTTGTTATGGTTTTGAGTTATTTGGCTATTATACTTTTAATGCAGTTAATTTATACTCAAGGTAAATACGTCAATGAAATTTTGTGCCTTATTGGATGAGAAAAAAGTGTTTTGTTCAGGTTGAAACCACAGATAACAATGAAACATTTATATCTGATCTTCTTTTCATGGTGTTTCAAAATTAGTGTATCAGTTTGTGATTAATGTAACTTCACAAAATTACCTCTGTAGCTGTGTGCTTCATGGTCTGATGCATATAGACACACATATATATTTACTTGTGGTTGATAATAGGAAAATGAGGGGAACAGGAAAAAGAGATGGAAGATTCCGTTATTAAAACAGGTTGCTGTGGCCTGTTTGCCTCAATCCCTTTAAAATCTAAGCATACACAGAAAGCAGTTTATGGGGTGATTATCTGCATAGTCCGTAAGGCACTCTTCATACAGTCTTAAGTTAAGACAAGATAGTTACTGGCTCCTCCCAGATTACCATCACGAATCCAATTAACTGCAGGAAATACCATGACGACATCATTCAGCTTCTCTTCTGTAAAATGTGAATTCCCTACAACATATTTCTTGTGGTTGATACTGCAACAATGAAAGCATCAACAATCACTCATTCTTTTTGCAGGATAACAGGTAAGGTGTTAAATTGAAATTCTTGAAACTCTATTAAAACTCATGTAAATGTACTGTGCTTTTGTCTAGATGAGATTTAAAAATAATTCCTCTAACTTGCAGAGTTCATTTTTAAACTTTTTCACTTCTGAATGCTCTTAAAATGCGCTCCTGACAGTATTTCATTTTTCTGTATGTAGTCAGTCTCACAGGTCTGATAGTCTCTTAGTAACGATATTCATGATCAAGAGTATCTGAGTTACCAGTTTTGTTTGTAGAACAGTTAATATATTCATTTTACACCATCTCCTTTACTCAATAGTAATTACTGGCTGCGAGCCTGTTCAAGGTAGTTTAAAATAACTGCTGTTAACTATTGCGTTACTACCACAGAAAACTGACATGACTTAAATAACATGAATCAAGGCAATTGGTAGACCTGTCCATCAGTTTAGCTTGCAGTTTCTTGCTATTTATGTGAAAAAAAAAGCTATGAATAGCAAGTACTGAATCACTAGACCAACACCTACATAATCTTCGAATGAATTATATTCTTTTGTCTCTTTTGTTCGTGAAGGCAGTTATAGTCCTTTGTAAATATCAAACTTAATGATTAAATTACATTCACCTTTCACTAAAACAAATTATGAATATTCCCAAAGGGGAAAAAACACATAGAAATAACAAATCAGTTCTCGTTGTCTACCCAGTGAAATCACTGGAGTTTTACAGCAGCTATAGTATTGTTCTGCTGTGTAAATTACATGTAACTAAACTATTTAACTATTTATTTAATCGTTTAAATAATTACCATATCTTTTCTCTGTCCTATATTGATGTGTTTATTTTCTTTTTCCAGTTTTTTGGTGTTTGCTTGTAGGTAGTAAACATTTCAAATTTCAGATAAGCTTAGGGAATTGGGGGGTGTGCCTATTGAAATATGTGCGCTCAATGTTAAAACTGCCTTCGAGCCTTTTGTTAACTGTAGCAAGTATTTGTGAAATACCTACTATCATCGAGCTTTTTTACTGATATATACATTAGAACAACATCCTTTGCGTTTTGCTTCATTGTTCTTAATAATCAAGTTTAACAATAAACAGTAATCTACGATATTTACAAAACTTTAGAAATAAATGCTTTGTTACTCCTGTCAGTGCTAAAATTAGATAGTCTGTTGCAATTTTAAACATGATTTCATCCACCAGTGCTTCCTGTAGAAGTGATGATGTCTCAGCAAATTTAGATTTTTCTGTTAGAAACTCTCATCATCTGCCTACCTTAAAATACCAGATTTAAGGCCTGAATTTAGAGAGGGAGTTAGAATTCAGTAGCTCTTAACCACTTCATTAAATAAACAGTCCTCCTTACACTATCATATTGTTTTCTTAGTCTTAGTTATCCAAGTTATCTTTAGTTCTCTATCTAAAACATATTAATTAGTGCAGTTTGCAGAACTTTGCATTTTGGCAATGAAACTTTATCCCATATGATCTTATGTTTAGACAAATACCCTGTTAACTTCTGTGAGACTGCTCACAAAAGCAAAGCTGCTCAGGAAGATAAGTACCTGTAGAATCAGGCCACGGAGTAAATTTTAGAGGTGTTACCTGAGTGCTTGGGTACTAAGCTAACTTGGCCCCTACCAGTACAAGTAGTTAAAATAACCTCAACATTTTATGTGGCAGGAATAAGCATCAACATTGGCCTATATTTGCCTATATTCATCGAATATGAATATATTTGAGGTTTAAAATAGCTTTTCTTATATACTGATATTTTAAAATTGAAAGCTTATCCAAGATTTTTTCATGTTAATACATGAACGTAATTTTTGAAATGGGTGGTCTGCTGTCATATTCTCGTTACCAAATCCACACAAATCTGGAGAGATGGGACCTCACTCTTAGTAGACGGTTCCACAGAAATGCAGTGTGGAGTTTTACAATGGGGTAACTGTTCATGCTGGCGGCTGAACTGCCCCAACTGGAGTTGTTCCAGTCTGGAATGCAAGCTCTTCTCTCTGTTTTGAAAATCTGTTCTGAAATAAAAGACAGTAATTGCATCTATTAAATAACCATCTTAATTGCTAAGGTAGAGTGAGACCAGCATCTTCTTGCCTCATCACCTTTTGGCTATATCATTGCTTTGTAGCTTCTAAAACATTAGACATTGTTCCTTCCTCTAATTTAATTCTGGAGCAAAAAATCAGCCCAGTGACTGGAAGCCACTGATTTCCAGATCCTGAAATACTAAAAAGGAATCTTCCTTGTTACAAGGCAGAGTGACACCCAGGCCAGTTGCTAATTTGCTGTGTCCATCCCGCAGCCTGCTCGTGTAAACCAGTAAGGTGTGCCTCCTTTATGCTCTTCCTTTCTAAGTCTGCCCACCAGTTAGTTGCAGAACCTGCTTCGTTCTGGGTCCCTGATCTCCCAGTTGTCCTACCTGCTGCATGGCACTTTACTACTCAACCTGTAGCCTTACAAAAAGAGGCTTTTATTCCAGGGGAAATGGACATGGACAAGAGGCTGCTTCACTCCTTAAAAGAAAGTGGAAGCACAGAGTGAGCTCACCTATGACAGCGCAGCATGCCTACACTATTTCCTCTGCCAGAAAGTTACCTCTCTGCATGTATGAAGCAGTGAGGCAGTGAGTAGGACTTGACAACTGTCATGTCACCAAATGCAGGAAGTGAATCAATAGTGCAACCAAGAGGAAACAAAAAATGTTATATCCTTTTTGTTAAGAACTGGTCTGCTCAAAAGTGGAACACCCCACCACCACCACCTCAAAAATGCATACAGGCATCAAAACAAGTATAAAACCCACACCTGGAGGGGACCTTCTGAAATGTCCCACTTAGTGCTTGACGTCTGACAGTCTATCATGATTTCAGGAGACCCATGTTTCCTTGGGCAATGTGGTACTGCTGTTTACTTCAGTCAGCCAACAACACAGACATTATTTTACTATGTTTTGGCTTCATTAGCTGTCTTGTTTGTGCATGCTTAATGACATTCCTTCCTGTGATAAAAAACAAAGAGATGGACCATCACCTGAGACACCCTTCCATTTCTTGAACTGAGAAACGGGGATTAAAAGACTAGCTTCTTTGCTGTCATGGCAATAGAAATGCATGTCAGAGATAATGGAGTGGATCTGATTAAGGTGGTATCTGAGTGCCCCAAGGCACATGACTCCGTTCCCTCAGGCAGCTAATGAGGACCATGACCTGGAATAATGCTCCAGGCTTGTGTTTTTTTTTTTTTTTTTTCTTCTGCAGCATCTATCAAGTGTTCCTGTGATGAACAAAATGCTGAAGATGACCTTTTAAAAACTAAGAACTCTATCTGGTACACAGAAGAATCAGGAGAGATTTACCCAAGCACAATTTTAACTTTTAACACTCTTTTTATCTGTGCAGGAATGTAATACCTCTTGCTAGTAACATCAACACTGGAATAGTACTTCTAGTCCCAAATTACATCATCTTACATCAGTTCGAGGGAGTGCAGTATAACTCTATAAAGTGATTTGTCATAATGTTACTTAACTTTTTTTCAGAAATAAATATAAGGGAATTGCTCACATTGATCACACCATGGAATTTAAAACACCTGTCAGGAAGTAAATTTTGCAAACTGAAAGGCATGCAGACAAAATACTTAAGTCAGTTGGAACTCCCTGGTTATACAGAACAGGAAATACGGATTTCATATATTTTTTGAAATAAAATTGAGGGAGGCTTAATTTGTTACACAGCAAATATACACATTATTTACATCTGTTGTTTAGAACAATCTTGCTAGTATTTTTTAACATGTAGTTATATTATCTTCTGCATTAATCTCCCTCTTTTCCCTTTTTAGTTAGTAGTCCTTCTCATCCTGAATTCTGGTTAAAAAAAAAAGGAGAATAGTTTCGGACAGTAGAAATATCTGATATTTCATCTCATTTTTTCTAACACTTGAGTACAAGGAAATAGGAAAACTAAATACATTGGTGGTGATTCTGCTGCCCATATGATGAGACATGTCTTTTTCAAATGTTTGCATGTTATCTGGACAAGCTATTAAGATTTTTTAAGAGAACTGTCTGAGAAATTTCTTCTTCATGTGAAATTTAAGGGAACACTTTCCGTCAGGGTCCTCAAAGAACAAAATCAATAAAACAGAAAAAATATTGTTTCTTTTTGTCAGATAGAAGGTCTTCAGAGCAGGACTTACCTTGTATTAGAAACTGTATTAAAGCATAAGAAAAAACTGTTTTCTGCTTAGACAGAGTCTTGTGTTCAGTTTTCTTGTTAGAGGAGAATCTCCATATATGTGACTTCAAACTTGCCAACAGGCTAAGAACAAAGAACAGAGGGGAAAGAGCAGAGAAGGTGTATAACTTGTGGATAGCCTGTTTGGCAAGTATCACCTAAAATTACAAGTAGTGTGAACTGGAAATAGTGCTGCCATTATGATATCATTAACTTTGCTGAAGCTGCCCCTTGTAAGATTTCTGTTCAAGATCTGTGGTTATACGTTTACTTTTAAGAATTTGAGAAAATCAAGATGGCATCACACTACATGCTTTTGGTTGAGTGACTCCTGTCCATATAAAACACATGGTTGTAAAGTACATAATCATCCAAACTCTAGAGCTAGAAACACAGAATCAACTAAACTTTTTAATTGCTAGGACAGACAGTGAAGCTGTTGAATTTTAAGGTGACTGCACACCAAAAAGAAAGTACATTCCATGTCTGACTGCCAAAATCTTAAGCCTTGGACAACTCTATAACCAGGTGCCAGGTACTCAGCTTTATTTTGCATTTTTGAGCTTCTGGTGTAGGTTTTCAGTGAACATATTACTGTTTTAACAGGTACTGCAATGGCTGCAGGAGTTTTGCTGCAGAATGAACTACCGTATTCATCGCTGCTAGAGAGCAGTCTGTATCTTGCAAATATGAGTTCAGGTAATAATTTTTCTCTGGTATGCCATTTATAAAAAGTACTTAGAGAAATTCTGAAAAAAATATTTTCCATAGAAAATTTAAAAACCCGGAAGTATTTTCCCCAATTATAAGCATAAAATGACTGCAACAAAACCAAACTGCATTACTTTATCATGACCATGATGTGTTAATAAGTTGAGAATTTCTGTAACTTTTATATTGTCAGGTCTCTTCATTGAAGGAACTGTGTGATTTTTGTGTTCAGAAACTGCCTAGTTCTCTGAAAATACAAACACACCTTCAACAAAACTCCCTTTTATAATAAAGCATTTAAACTTAGGGGATGTAATTCTTTCTTAGAATTTTGGGTGCATACTTGCAGATCCTGCTAGATTCAGTAGGAAAATAATGATGTGCAACATTTTATTTTGCTCATTTCTGGCGTTGCTATCATTTGATACATGCTGAAGAAAAGTTTCTGGGGAGAGAAAAAAAAAGTATTAAATAGAAGAAAGCAATATACTTAATTAGAAAACATTTTTCATGTTTCCTGGATATAGGTAGCACTTGAAATAGCCTTTTTCATCTCCTTTCTCTTCCACCTAACCCCCAAAATAAATGCACATTTAAATATTTCCTCATCTCTTGATATCAGGTTTATTGTTGAATTAAAATAATCAAAGTTTTGAGACAACAGCTAACAGACAGCTTTAAAATTTCCTTTTCTCATATGACATCACTACTGATGTTTCAGGCCTGGTACCTACAGCAAACCTTGTGGTGTCTCCTTAAGAGCCGGGGTGCAGTATCCAAAATTCAGTCACTCAATTCCCGTTCAGTACCTAGAAGGAACAGTAGATTTCTGCCTGATGAATTTTTATCAGATGAGTGCTTTCTCTTACACAAATTCCTCTGTAGGAGTTAACTGTTTTCGTAGTACAAAAAGAAATGTCAAACACAGACCGAAGGTAGTATATATCCTTAGGAAAACACAATAGGATTAATTTGCTTATTGAACAAATCATAGTGAGTTTTCTTGATTTTCCCAGTTTCTCTCTCTTTAACATGCAGACTAATGAACACATAATGGGATGACAAAGTTTTTTTAACATTGCTTTAGGCTGTTCTCCACATAATTGCATGAGAATTTTGTGCTTCTGAGAGTGTTGCAATCTTTCTGGCCAGCTCATTCTCCTTCTTAGCACACTGAAAGCAAAGTGGGAGGCAATTTGCCACCTAATACCTACCTTGAAAAGCCTAAAGTACTCAGCACATCTCCTCCTCCCCATAATCTGCTTTATCTCAGTCTGTAGGGCTAACGGCTTTGCCTAATAAAAAAGCTGTGCCCTGAAAAAAAATAAGCCTTTTGTTTTGAATAACAAATTGTGTTTTGTTAGAAGATATGAATGGTCCAGAGCGAACAGTCTGCAATTCATCATGTACTGAACCATTTCAGAAGGAACACACTAATCCCAATCATTACAGAGCTAATGATGCGTTCTGGAGCGCTAAGTGGAGGAGGAGAGGTGGTTGTGGAATGTTAAACCAAGAGGTGGGAGAGTATAATGTACTTACAGATTTTTCAGGAAGCAGAGCCTCCAGCTACATTTTGATTGTTCTTTTGAATCTAGTATTTTGTGTCTTAGTGAGTTCTGAATGCATGTTATTTACAAGTAACTAAATGCTCACATTGTTTATGGAAAATGTTTTGGTGGTTCCCAGTCCGTTTTCAAAATTATCTGCTTGAAATGCAACTATTTTCATCAAGCAGCAGAACAGTTTGTCCCAAACAGAGTCCATTCCTATAGAATCATGCAGCCCCAAAGGTAGCTGGCAGCAGCGCTGTCATTGCTAGTTACTATGGAGACAGCTCAGCCCATGCTGACTAGCTGCTGGAGCCCACAGAAGGATGCACATCCCTCCGCAACTTCAGCGCTGAGCAACTTGGATTTCTTACCAGTGCATCCCCAGTAGCCTTCCGAGACGGTAGCTGGGGCTGGTCAGTCATGCAGGGTTCACCCCGAAGGCGTTCGGCAGTGAGTATTTTTAGCAACTTTTTCCAGGGTCGGAGGCATTCTTCCTCCGATCCCCTTCTTCGCATAATCCAGAGGCGCCGGAGCTCAGTTGTAGAGGTACTCTCATCATCGACTCACCGGGTTATGGTGGCGGTATCGTCTCTGAGCCCTGAGGAGCTGGATGCAACTTTTCCTGAAAAAAAAAGTAAAGTACTTTTCATTAAGCCTGTTGGTAGTTCTGGGTATTTTGTTACTATTAAATTAATATACTTTTGTTCTGTTAACTGTATATTATATATATGCATAAAATACTGGGTTTAAAATCTGTTTTACTGTATTTTATATTTTCTTCACTGATTTCTTATTCAAGGATTAATATATGCTTTTCACTCTTAACAGCTCAGTTATAGACAACAGATAAAACAGAAGTACACGCTCACACATAAACCAAGTATATGGCTAAGTATTTTTCAATTTCAGGTGGAAGAGGACTGTGAAATTTCTTTCTGTTGCAAGGGTTATCACACACTCCAACAAGAAAAAACAAAGTTACTGTGAGAAAAAACAACATCTGCAGTAATTCAAGCAATTTCCCCCCCTCAGAATCCTTCCTTTAGGTCTGTGTTGAAAAATGAGCTTTAAATATATATCTTCCATATATTTATGCTATCTGTAACTTCATCAATTTAAGGTTGGACTGACACTTTAAAGGTGGAGATGAATTTTTAAGCTTCCTCACTAAATCTGTTTTTGCCTGTGTTCTAGGAGGTTTGAGGCGTCCAACAGCAAAATACACTAAAGTAGGGGAGAGCCTTCGCCATGTCATTCCTGGTCACATGCAGTGTTCGATGGCATGTGGTGGACGCGCTTGCAAGTATGAAAATCCAGCTCGATGGAGTGACCAGGAGCAAGCCATTAGAGGGCTCTACTCTTCTTGGTAATAAGCAGCATTTATTCTCACTAAATGCAACTGCATCCATTGTATTTATTAAAAGAGAGAATTCAAAGTAAAATAATGATTGTTTTTAAATTGGCTACTGCTAAGTATAAAACATAATGATAGCTTGATTCAGAATTACAATTCAACAGTAAACCGTAATGAGCATTGTACATAGCCCAGTAAAGATGATGAAAGACTTTTGTTTACTTACAGTAAGTTTGGTCCAGATCCAAAAGAATAAATACCTATCCGTCAAGAATTATAAAAAAACCTGTTCTGGGTTGTAGGCAGTTACTGCTAAGGTTTAAATTGCACATTAGTTAAAATGTGTTCATAATAGAATTTAAAACTAAAAACATTTACTGAAGATGAAATAATGTAAGGTATGTATTCAACAGCGTATTCACATGCAGTAATAGTCATATGAAATGTATCTTTACATTCTTACTGATTTTTTTGTAATGGCAAATGCTATTCAGGTGCATACAAACCTTAAAGGGCCAAACAGAGATCTGAGTCCAGACTTCCTAGTCAAAGGAATTTTTTAATATGTTCATTGGCCTGGCATTTAAATGGTTCCAGTAATGGTCTTCTGATTTGTAGTATCTGTGTCAGCTTAACAGGATTTATCACTACCACTACATCATAGTAGAATTTTTTGAAAAATTGTTTCTAGTTAATCAGCAAGGTATTTCTGTCGTCCTTAAAAATAACATAGTATTCTTATTTTGCTACATTAATACTTAGTAAATTATCAGGAACAACATTACTATCTACTTTTCTAATTTCTTAGGATAACAGATAACATACTGGCTATGGCTCGACCCTCAACAGAATTAATTGAAAAATACAACATTATTGAACAGTTTGAAAGGTAACAAATTTAGTCATTATTTATTGTAGGTTTTACTAGTGTAATTCGTGACCCATTTTCTCTTCTAACATAGATTTGGATTATTCATAAAGATCCTTTCATTTTAATGATATACAGGTAAAGATTTATTCTCCACTAAGAATAAATGTTTCAGAAGATATGGGATAATGGGATTTTGGCTGCATATAATAATACCTTGACTCATGTATTCCTTCCTTAAGATGTAGCATAAAAACCATAATTAACCTTCAGCGTCCTGGGGAGCATGCAAGCTGTGGGAATCCACTGGAACAAGAAAGCGGTTTCACCTACCTTCCTGAAGCTTTCATGGAGGCTGGAAGTAAGTTCACTCCTGCTGCTGTTCCTCATTAATTATTGATTTTGGCACTTAGGGATATTTTTACTTGAATTCTTGTGTGTTAAAAGCAGCTATATAAGAAACGTTGCACAAAATGGGATGTAAACATGAAACTTGGCAAATATAATCAAGAGTGAATAACACATTATCCAAGATCGTATGTATGAAGAGTGAGATGGAGGGTTTATATTTAGGTGTTTAGCATAAAGGACAACAGCTGGTTAAATGTTTCTTTTTCTTCTGAGTTTCCACATATGTAAATCATTAATGGTGTTTCAAGTTCTGGTACAGTTAATGCTTTCTTATCTAGACTATAAAAGGTTATTTCATTCAAGGACATTTGTATTGACAGTATTTTTGTATTTTCACATTACAGTGAGATGAGAAAAAGTATGTCTCTGTAAGAAACAGCTTTTGTACTGAAGAAGTGCTTTTATTTCTAAAAAGAAAAAAATTACCCTGTGCCTATATATAGCTCAGTAATTTTTGTATGAATCACTCAGTTTTGTTACACCTTTTACATTCTAGCTGAACTTCAGTTTGACAAATCTTTGCTAGTTTCATGTATTTATCAAATTTCAACAGCTAGCGTACTCTGAAATGGGAAAATAGTCTCTTGCAAACAATACATAGTCAGATTCTAAGGTCCATTATGCAATTTTAGTACTATCATTTATTCTTAGTCATCTCTCCTCTGCATATAGTACTGAAAATGTCACATTCGGTACGACAGAAAATAACTCACTCTCTTCTTGTTTCAGTTTATTTTTATAATTTTGGATGGAAGGATTATGGAGTGGCATCTCTCACTACTATACTTGATATGGTAAAAGTCATGGCATTTGCACTGCAGGAAGGGAGGGTAGCTGTTCATTGTCACGCAGGACTTGGTCGGACAGGTATGTACTTTACTGCAAGATCAACAGAATTGTTTTTCTAAAAATGAAAACCAGCCTCTGGTTATAAATGATTAATAATTTGTTTAGATTCTATATTGTTGCAAGATGTATGTCTATGAAATGGTTAAAAATGCTAAACAAATTTGTGAAAATGATCTGAATGGCATGGAGATGAGTTTTAGTACATTAAAACAATAACCTGTAAGGTAAAAAAAAAAAAAATTGAATCTGTATAATAATTCCCTGTTAACATTCAAATGGGACAGCTTCTTTTTGATGGGAAAAATTCACCTAGTACGCTTCCATTTCCTAGTATTTTTTCCATGTTTACAAACGTACCACTCATTGTTAGATCAGGTAGATTTGCTGGAGCAGCTAAAATTTCATTTACTTCTGTCCCTTTCAAGACCTTTTTGCCCATGTGCTTCCTGTAGAAGCCACCATTGCTCCTGTGTTTAGAAATGATGGAACTTTAGATGCTGTGATGAGAAACTAGCTCTCACTGAAAATGTAGTGAGAATGGGTTTACTATCTTGTGGTCCAATAAATGCAGTTATACTTGGGTAACAGTATCACATAATAGAGGGCGTAAAGCCTGTATCTTTACCTATATTAATTTATATCCTATAGTTCCACTCAATATTTGTTTTAGTCTCATAGTTCTGCAACTAATACTTGTTTTTTATATTTCTAGGTGTTCTAATAGCTTGCTACTTAGTTTTTGCAACAAGAATGAGTGCTGATCAAGCAATTCTTTTTGTCAGAGCAAAAAGGCCTAATTCTATTCAGACTAGAGGGCAGCTGTTATGCATCAGAGAATTCACTCAGTTTTTGGTTCCTCTGAGAAACGTATTTGCATCCTGTGAGCCCAAGGTGCACACCGTGACACTGTCCCAGTACCTGACCCGTCAGAGACATCTGCTCCATGGTTATGAGAGCAGGCATCTCAAACACGTGCCAAAACTTATTCATCTAGTTTGCAAATTGTTGCTAGACTTGGCTGAAAACAGACAAGTGATAGAGGCAGAATTGTTAGATATACCAGATCTCTCCGCTGAAATTGAAAAGACGGTTTCTCAGTTGGCATCCACACAGCTACATAGAGAATTCGCAAGGCAGGACAGTGATGTGTCAGACTCCTCCCACACCCACTTGTCCACTTTTGAGACCCAGGATTCTCTTTTCTCCCTGGGGCATGAATGTGATCCTCTTTGGAAAAAAAGGAATGTCGAATGCCTTCAGCCTCTTAGTCATCTGAAAAGGCGTCTAAGCTATAGTGATTCAGATTTAAGGAGAACTGAGTTTCTTTTAGAACAAGGAGAAACTGCATGGAGAGTACCTGCTGAGATACTACTGTGCAACAAACTTAAGCAGAACAGTGGTGAGGAATGTTCTGCCACAGGCGAACAAAAGCTGCAGTTGGATTTAAACAACGAAGCATTAGTGCGTAATACATGCATGTTCTGGAGTGAAGGTAAATTTAATTTGGATGGACGAAAAGATGGATCCTCACTTTATAACAGAAGGAACTCCACCAAAGAAGTACAACGCAGCAGAACCTTTTCTTCAGGTCTAGCATCTATCCATAATACCACGGAACCGGGAACGCCAAGGCACAATTTTACCAATGAGATTGGTCATAGAAAAGACCACAAGACTACTATGTATAGCAGAAGAGTCTATGTGTCTGAGGACTCTGATTCTTCTTCTTCTTCTAAAGTGAACTTTTCCATTGGATGTGAAAACCAAGGTAGCAAAGATGTGTCAGAGGCAATTCCGCACATTGTTCTGCAGTCAGAATTAAGTTTGGAAGCCCGAAGAGTTTTGGCAGCAAAAGCACTTGCAGATATAAATGAATTTCTGGGAGAGGATGAAGTGAAGCAGAAGGTAGAAATGTGGCAGGTAAGTTTTAACTTGATTCAATGGGCTCTGCATATTTCACCTAGGTTAATTCCTAGAATAGCAAAAATGCCATCTTGTGCTTTGAAATTACACATTGGGACACCACTTTATACTGTAGTTCAGGAAATGATTGTATTTGTCAGTTATGGCCGAGTACTTTCAAAAGCAAGCAAAAATGCAGCTACAAATTTTGGTCTCTAGGAGGAACTTAGAACATTGGTTCTGGTTGTTTTCATTCATTTTGCTAACTAATGAAAATTGATATAATTATCTGTGGTTGTAACTTGGCTGCTGGTAGCATAAAAGTACTACAGATTTTAAGTTAGAGCTGCATTGTTTTTAATTAGTGCTTTCTCAGAACTAATCAGAGGATTCTGTGTGTAAAAGCAAAAGAATAGTAGAAACTTAACTGCTTATCCTCAAAACCAAATCCTCCTAGCAACATTTGCTTTGAAGTTGGAATCTAAAGCCGTTTTATGTATGCTAGTAGACAGTTGGGAGGTTCTGAGATGCACTGTTTATGTCATCCTTCTGTTTTAAAGAATCACTTCTATCACTGCTGATTAATGTTCATGCTTTGGAAAAACTAGAAATTTTTTTTTTTTTTTTGGTAACTCTGAAGTCTTCTTTTTTTGTTGGAATGTAAGCAGCCAAGTACTGCTACAGTTAAAGAGAATGTTGGCAAAAGTAAATAGGTGATGCATTTTCAGTTTTGTTTTGTTTTGTTTTGCTTTAAGAAAGAACTGAATTCTCGAGATGGAGCGTGGGATAAAATCTGTACCGAGAGAGATCCTTTTATCCTCTGTAGCTTGATGTGGTCCTGGATAGAGCAGCTGAAAGAACCTATTCTATCCAAAGATGATATTGACATGCTGGCAAAAAATTGCACAGAATCACAGGACGTGCTTTACTTACTGAGAAAGGTAGATATTATGTATGTCAGTTCATTCTTTAACTGCCAAGTACGTTTTTTTCATGTGTGTTAAACCATTTATGGCCATTAGGCAAGGGAATTGCACTTTTGAAGGCAACCTCAATCTCTTTCAAAAATCAGAATGAGGATTATTTTGGTATTGAGTAGTATGAGTTGTAATCAATACTATGATGATGAATATTTTAAGTAGCAGGTACTATCTTTGTACATGATTTAGTAGAAGCTCAATGTCAGCATATTTCCCTGCAAATTCTGCAGTTTGAGATCCAGAAGCAAAGATGAGAAACCTTTTCTCTGTGACTTGATGTATGGCTTTCGTTAACATCACATCTGGCAGCTGTGCTTAATGGTTGTCATATTTGCTGAGCTTTGGAAGAGCTGGGACAAGGAATAGGAAGAATTTCCCAATTCAAGGAATCAAAAGCCAGGCCAAATTCTTCTACGTAAATCAGAACTGTGACCATCTGTATTCTGAAATCCCAATGAAAAACAAGTACTTTTGATCCAAACTACTTAATTGTGCTTTCCCCAAAAGGCTAGATGCGAGGTACATTAAAAAAAAAAAGAAAGAAAAAAAGAATTCTCTATTCTTGGATCTCTTAATTACACAAATTCATTTCCTAATTCTTCAGGAATTCTTTGTTTCTGAAGTATCAATGAAGAAAACAAGATCACCTTTTAACAGCCTCCAGATATCCAAGACTATAGCTTCTAATCAGTAGGTGGTCAGAACTTTATGTGTGGTCACTATCTTCGTGACAGGACATTCAGAATTCCCGAGTTCATCTAAAAGCATTGTTTCTTCCTGAAGCATTCTTCCACTTTATCAGAGTTTTAACTTTCTGTTTGTATTAAATAAAAAATAATTGCTTGGCACCTGTTATAAATTAATAGGAAAGGATTAACAATTATGATTTTTTTTAATTAAAAATACTGATTTTATCTTACCTTATCCTATATTGAGAATCACAGGATAGCTGAGTTGGCAAAGACCTATGGATATCTTCTAGCCCAACTCCGCTGCTTCAAAACAATCAACTAGAGCAGGTTGCTTGTACGACAGATGCTCCAGTCCCTTAATCATCTTTGTGGCCCCTCACTGGACTTGTTCTAATATGTCGAAGTCCTTCTTGTACCAAGGAGCCCAGAGCTGGACCCTGCACTCCAGCTGTGTCGCTTCCTTTGACCTGCTGACATCTGTCTCATGCAGCCCAGGATGCCCTTAAGCTGCCTTTACCGCAAGGGCCTGTTGCCAGCTTGTGTTCAGCTTTGTATGCACTGGGACAGCCAGGTTCTTTCCTGCTAATCTGCTCTCCAGCCAGTCAGCCCCTTCTCTGTATGTACTGGTGCATAATTAGCTGCTGTTCCCAGAAATCCCTCAAGTTTTAACTTGATCTTCACTGTTAAGTGACCTGCCAGTGTGGGATCTGTCTCCCTTGGAAAAGGGATGGTAACTAGCAGCCGCAAAGATACTGTTGCTCCCTTTATGCGTCCTTGCTAACACTGCTGTTAGGGTTGGAATGTACCCTCAGCAAGTTTGCTCATAATGCAAAACTGGGAGGGGTGGCTGATACA